>NC_062532.1:12920553-13038053 GCF_022655615.1 Tachysurus fulvidraco | reverse complement strand
TTTCTATATTTTTTATATATTAGCTGACAGTAATGTCTGCTCTTATATCTACAGGATCATCGGTGATACTGAGCCCTACACCAAACTGTGCTGTAAAGGCTTTTGCATTGACATCCTAAAGAAACTTTCCCGTAACATTAAGTTCTCCTACGATCTCTATCTGGTCACCAACGGCAAACATGGCAAGCTCGTCCGAGGTGTTTGGAATGGCATGATTGGAGAGGTGAGAGAGCACTGAGGCTGTGCAGCTCTGCTCATGTTTCAGTATCTGAAGCACTTAGTCTAGTCAAATTTAAAATAATTGTACAATGATTAACAAATAACTTTCTATGTTCCTGCTTGAGGACACGTTAAAAGGACCAGGACCAGGCTGTTAACTCTGAAATAAACCTGAGTGGATATGCATTATGTATACAGAGTACAGCCTTTGTTATACTATAGTGTTGGTTTTCCCTCCTAATTACAGCCAATGCTTTTCTTAAGGGATACAAGTAGATGTTAATTACTCCAGTAAAACGATTAAGTAGACTTATTTAAACTATAATAATCACAGAAGATTATTGCTTGGTACAATAATGCATAAAATAATACGTTTTCAAAATGAAACTTAAAGTAATCCATTGTCTTGTGAGTTTATCTTCTACTTTATTTTCAAGTTAAAGTTTGCTTACATTTTGAAGGAGCAGGTGAACTTTTGTTTTTAATATTAACCATCCTGAAACCTTATCTCATGGTGCACACTCACATTTAGGTGCAGATCTTTTTTTTTTTTTTTTTTTAAATCTCAATGAATTTGTGGGAAGTGATGGCTCAGAGGTTAAGGCTTTGAGCTACTGATTAAATCAGTTCAAGATCTCAAATCCCAGCATTGCCAAGCTGCTATAATTGGGTCCTTGAGCATGACCCTGTCTCAACTGTTAGACACTCCGGTTGAAAGTGTCAGCCAAAAGTAGTGTATTTGCTTTTTTTTCAAGCTCAGTGTATTCATATAGTATTTGACTAGTATTAGGTTAGTATTTATTTATTATCTTTTTCTCCTATTCACTAGATATAATCATATTAGACCATCCCACCCCTAGTCCTATCATTCACTGCAGTGGTACTTTGCAATTCAGTGCAAAAATATGATCCACTTTCAAAGTCTTGTTTTACAATAAGCCAATATTTTTGATCAAGACTAAACTGAAAACCCCTTGAGTAAGCAAAAGAAAGATAGAAAGAATGCAAGCAGGCAGATGAATATGAAAGATAGATAGATAGATAGATAGATAGATAGATAGATAGATAGATAGATAGATAGATAGATAGATAGATAGATAGATAGATAGATAGATAGATAGATGGATGTGGTATGGATTTGATGTTAGTTATTACATCGATTTTATCAACCTGACTTTATTGGATTGGGTTCAGTTAATTAAAAATGGGTACAAAACCAAGCTTTTTTGTCTGTACAGTCACTGAATGATGAACGTGCACTATAAGAGGTACAGCTTCTTACCCTATAACATAAAAGTGTGATCATACGTCCCAGTCAAAGTGAAACATGAATGTCTAGCTTGGGTGACAGGTAAAACTACTGAATTAAAAAATAAAATGTATTTCCTTTTTTATCTCACTGTTTTAGGTGATGAAGAGATCATACTGAAGTGATCTGACCTGTCAGTGAACCAAATGCCATAACAATTTATTAGAAAAATGGCTTAAAGCTGCAAAGAAATGGCATTTAGCCATCTGTTTAACTGAATGTCGAGTTTAAACTTCTATGCTCTTTTTTAGAGGTAAAAAAAGGCTAATGTGTATTTCTGTCTATTTAAGGTGGTTTATAAGAGGGCAGACATGGCCATTGGGTCTCTCACTATAAACGAAGAGCGCTCTGAGATCATTGATTTTTCAGTGCCGTTTGTGGAGACAGGGATCAGTGTGATGGTGGCCAGGAGCAATGGAACTGTGTCTCCGTCTGCCTTTTTGGGTATATTTCTCGCATCATTCATTAATCTGTGTTCATTTATTATTTTCTAACATATGTCGGGCATGTCACTAATATGTGCCTTGAGTAATCTGTAAAATTGGACTTCCTTCTATCACATCATCAGCATAGAGATTGTAAATAATATTCTGACTTCATATAGTTTTGTAATTAGACACTTTTTGTCCTCCTTCTCTGTGACAGAGCCCTACAGCCCTGCTGTGTGGGTGATGATGTTTGTGATGTGCCTGACAGTGGTGGCCGTGACTGTCTTTGTGTTTGAGTACTTCAGCCCTGTAGGGTACAACCGTAGCCTGGTCAGTGCAAAAGGTAAGTGGAGCAGGACTGAGAGCAGAAATGAGGACAGATGAACAAAATACTCCCAAAATAATGAAGCCTGATAAATCTGAAATGACTGATCTGATGAATCATTCGACTTCATTGTGACCTGCTTTAAACACTCATTTTCTTTTGCAGGAAGTTTGATTTATGGTGTAGTTAGAACTTTTGTCTGAGACTACATGAAATTGAATGAAACCAGAGCCCATACCACGGAGGAGTAAAAAAGATAAAATGAGTATTGACCGGTGATCTTATGATGGTTTAAAGTGTAGCATATGACCCCCTGATTACCCTGTTATTATAGTGAAATCTAAAGGAAAGGCATGTAGTCATGTAGTGCTGTGAGGAGAATAAATCTGGATCTTGCTACTGTAGCTTACATGGTTAACTACGTACAGTAATCAGGAAAACGCTGTTAAAGTGACCCTGTAGAGTTACAGCATTTATTACAGCAACTCACAGCAGAGTTACTGTAATAAATATTGTAACATTTGTTTGTAGTAAGCCCACTGTATTGCATTTTTAATTAGCATACAAAGCTGTATTATACATGAATACATTTCAGCAGAGACGCTAATTAGCTAAACTAATTTCCATACAAAACCACTGCTTAATAAATCAGTTTTAATGGTTTCCTAAATCCTTTGAAAATTTTTATTCTTAAATATTTTATTTATAAATATAATTTAAAAAGCTTTTCAGAGAAGCTAGATAGCTAATTTTGCTCTGCTTTTTCTCCCTGTAAACAACATTTTAGATAAGTTTTGGAAATTTGCTCAGATCTACAGCCTACGTATTTTCGTTTGCTAATGTCATTTTGTACTAGCTCCAATTCCAGTACCTTATGTAACTGGCTAGGCAGCAAGCTAGCTGATGGCAAATATTGATTATCATATATTATTTAATTTATATAATCAGCAATCTTCATGCCATGAGGTGAAAACATTTACTACTACTTTTTTTTTTTACTACACTTCAATACATTTTTAGTTCTATGTTTAATTGAGTACGATTTTTACATAATTTCTCAGTAAATTATCCTCTCAGAACATCCAATTTTCAGTGTAAATGAATTGTAATTTCTAGCATTTTAGCATTTAACCACAAAACTACTGTACAATATTAAGTATGAAAACATAAAGAAATATCCATTTTAGATCCTGGTGGGCCAACCTTTACCATTGGGAAATCAGTGTGGCTGCTTTGGGGGATTGTCTTCAACAATTCTGTGCCAATCGAGAACCCAAAGGGGACCACGAGCAAGATCATGGTGCTGGTATGGGCCTTCTTCGCTGTCATCTTCCTGGCGAGTTACACAGCCAACCTAGCAGCATTCATGATCCAAGAGCAGTACATTGACACAGTTTCTGGACTGAGTGACAAAAAAGTAAGCAATTATGCTATTTTTTTAAATTTATTAATCTGATTTAATCTGATGAAGTCACCGTGGACAACTTATGGAGGTGAAAGTAGATGTTTTATAATGCTGAGTATTTTGTAATCAAATTTGAGTCATTTTCGGGATATGAAAACATTATCAGAAGCTGCTAAATTACTTGATTGAAAATAAAAAATTTATCCGTCTGCATATAAATCATGTATGACATCCCACAGAGTGGGGGGTATACAATTTGATTAAAAACTGCATGATTGTTTACAGACCCTAAATTACTGACAGTAAAAAAGCAGATCACAGACCATATTAAATTTTAGACTGTTTGCCTTTAGCACAATACAAGTTCGCATCAATACAAACTCTTTCAAAGGAGAACATAAAGCTATCTGACAATTAAGGACTTAAGACCAATCTTCATTATAATTCCTTCAAAGGCATGATATAAGTACATCTGCATTTCTGCACTGTAATATATTTCTATTAGTCAGAGAGACATAATTCTCCTTTTAGCCTCATTGAAAGAGACCATTAATTAATAATAAAAAAATGTCCCTAATTATATTTACTGTCAGTGAAGATCTTAATTAAATCCAGCAATAATATAAATTTTGAAAACATTATTTCACTTCATCAGCTGATGCAAAATGCAAATGTTATTTGCTTCACTATGCATTCTAATTATATAAAAACAGTATTGGAACAGTTTGTGCATTATAATGCAATCAAGGAGACAGCTAAAAGATCTGAGCTTTTATTATGGCATTACAAAGACCTTTATTATGACTAAAGTGATTTAATTGTTTGGACAATGAGATTTATCAGACATGAGCTATACCTGTGAGAATGACCTTAAGAATAAATGGCTCACGGCCACCACGCAGGTTGAGAGAAATTGATTCAATATGAAATCATTTCAAACTACTAACTTGTTTACTTCTAGACAACATTTGTCCTGGCATGTTGTAGATCCTGGCTTGCATTGAGAGTCAACATTAAAATGAAGCCAAGGGCTATTTGTTTCATTTGCATTTTGTATCTCATTTCCTTATGGTTTAGACACATAAACGAGCACAGCGCATCACAACTTAGTACTGTTTCCAAACTGCATTACAGTGCATAGCAACAGAAATATAAAAAGACCACCTTATATCTCTGCAAAACATAATACCTTATGCATATCATTATACATTCATAACAGGCTTACACGCACAATGCCCTAGAGGGAGCACTGAGCCTCTAGCAAAAGCTTTTACAAAGCTCTGTGAATGAAACAGAGCTGCAAAGGAAATGTGTAAGATTCATTCAAGTAACACTAATCCTCATGCTGGTCATGCACAGTGAAAACATAAGTGAAAATACTAGAACAGTCCCTCCCAGCACCTCTTAAATCCTCTAGGCATGAATAGTAAAACTTGTTGACACAGCTCTCATTAAATTCTAAATTTTATCCACAGAGCAAAATATTCTCTTCCACTCATACTGTACTGTACATGCATGGCAATCCTCAACTGCAACTTTTCTCATGCTTCATATTAGTACATAGTATTAGTATTATAGGGGGAAGTCGTGGCCTAATGGTTAGAGAGTCTGACTCCTAACCCTAAGGTTGTGGGTTCGATTCTCGGGCCGGCCACGACTGAGGTGTCCTTAAGCAAGGCTCCCCCACCCGAACTGCTCCCCGTGCGCCGCAGCATAAATGGCTGCCCACTGCTCCGGGTGTGTGTTGACGGTGTGTGTTCACTGCTGTGTTTGCACTTTGGATGGGTTAAATGCAGAGAACAAATTCTGAATATGGGTGACATACAGTACTTAGCCGTATGTCACCTCACTTACACTGATATTATTGCTTGGAATCCTGGGATTCTGACTATAGACAAAGACAAAGACATTTAAAAAGAATCCACATAAAATACATAAAAGAAAAATAAAGTAATTAGATTAAAGAAAAAAAATGGGTTTAAAGCCAAATGAATTTTCAAATTAAACTTTTGTGACATCTTGCCTGCCTCAGTTCCAGAAACCACAGGAGCAGTATCCACCATTTCGCTTCGGTACAGTGCCTAATGGCAGCACAGAGCGGAATATAAGAAGCAACTATCCTGAGATGCACTCCCACATGGTCAAGTACAACCAAAAGGGCGTGGAAGATGCTTTGAACAGCCTTAAAACTGGGTACAGTTTGACTTGCTTCTCCACATACTAACATATAATTTGAATAACACTGTTAGTTCCTTAAGTTAATTTTCAACCTTTTTTGTAAACAGCAAACTTGATGCCTTTATTTATGATGCCGCCGTGCTGAACTACATGGCTGGTAAAGATGAGGGCTGTAAACTGGTGACCATTGGAAGTGGGAAGGTTTTCGCAACTACAGGCTACGGCATTGCATTACAGAAGGAGTCCCGCTGGAAACGGCCCATTGACCTTGCCCTCCTCCAGTTTCTTGCTGATGGTAACCTCATAAAATTGTCTGAGTAGTTTACAAATAAGTTACAGAGAGCAGCATAACCTCTAAGTTTGACTCTTTTACAAGCAGTGGTAGTGCCAAGCCATTTCAAGTGAGATCATAGTTTTGCACCACAAAGACAACAGACAGTTATTACAACAAAAGTGTATATAAAATTACTGAATATTTCATTATTTTAGTGTAACAGTAAAAACCACAGGGCAAAACATTTTTTTAGAAATAAAATACTCAAGGGGGCACGGTGGCTTAGTGGTTAGCACGTTCGCCTCACAGCTCCAGGGTTGGGGGTTCAATTCAAACCTCCGCCTTGTGTGTGTGGAGATTGCATATTTTACATTTGTTCTACCCCGTGCCTCGGGGGTTTCCTCTGGGTACTCCGGTTTCCTCCCCGGTCCAAAGACATGCACGGTAGGTTGATTGGCATTTCCTGATAATTGTCCGTAGTGTGTGATTGCATGAGTGATTGAGAGTGTTTGTGCCCTGCGATGGGTTGGCACTCCGTCCAGGGTGTATCCTGCCTTGATGTCCGATGGCGCCTGAGATAGGCACAGGCTCCCCGTAACCCGAGTAGTTTGGATAAGCGGTAGAAAATGAATCTATGAATGAATAAAATACTCAGTAGTATTATATGCTTAATTGACCCCTCACTGAGCTATTATTTTTATTTTCCTACCCCTACCTCTGTGTTCTAGTGTAAATTATTACCTGAAAATTTGTATTTTTTTATTTAGGTGATACTCAGAAGCTGCAGACAGTGTGGCTAACTGGAATATGCCGCAATGAGAAGAAAGAAGTGATGAGCTCCAAGCTGGACATTGACAACATGGCTGGAGTGTTCTACATGTTGCTGGTGGCCATGGGTCTCAGTCTGCTGGTGTTTGCCTGGGAACACTTGCTCTATTGGAAACTTCGCCACTCTGTGCACAAGTCTGAACGCCTCGACTTCTTACTGGCAATCAGTAGGGTGAGTGTTTTCTCAATTTTAATTCATTTGGTAATGTTCGTTTCTAGTGTTTCTAACATTATAACAATTTCCAAAGATACAACACATACTTCTACAAATCCATAAAAACCTTGATCTCACACAATGTTACATGAATTACTGGCAATTCCAAAAAAAAGTTAATCAGCATCAAGAACATTAACTATATTGACTGATATTCAAGAAAGGTTTTTTTAAGCCTGTCGTCTACCAATTTACGGACCATTTACTTAGCCAAATACAATCATGTTATAATTTGATTGGTTTACTGGTTGATATGTAACAAAAATGTTATACAAATACTAAAGCTCCACAATGCCAATCAAGGTAAATCACAATTTATCTCATATTTGTTTGTTGGCGTCAGCGGATATTTAAATAATAAATATTGGATATCAGCATCAGTCTAGAAACTGCGAATTTACATGTAGATGCTTCAGTAAAAATGACCACAAAGTATTTGCCAGTCATAAAAGGATCAAGGATGCTCTAAATAATGCTCTAAATAATGTTTGATTAAAATGAATGATCTGAAATGTTTCTCAATGTTCATTTCCTTAAGGCTACCCTGCATAGGACATTTGTTCCATTTTGAAAATGTAATATTAATAACCTCATTATGAAATCTGGATATACTGACAGACATGGTGTTAGTTTAAGCCTCCTGGGTTAAGAACCAATTTGAAAGTAAAATCTATTAAATAGCATAAAATTGGAGAAGAATAATACCACAAATGCACATTCAGCTTCTGACTCATTTTAAATACTGTTAATGCACATAAGCCTTAAGGTGAAAACCAAAATGACAATAAACAGTAGGGAAGAGTTTTGCTTTTGCTTACAATGAACGAATACTTGGTAGAATTTTGACATACTTAAATTAAATATATTAGCAAAGAAGCTATATATTCATGTTATAATTTCTTGCTAGAACACTGTACAAACATGCATTTTTCTTTGTAGGGTATCTACAGCTGCTTCAATGGTGTGGAGGATACAGACCAGAACGGAAGTATACAGAGCCCAGATGTCACTAGCAGTTACACCCAGGCCAACATGCTAAAGATGCTTAAGACAGCCAAGGATATTGTCTCCTCAGCCAGAGTGGAGAACTCCTTGGACAATGCCACTAAGACGATTGAGAATTGGAGCCGCAGAGCTCCAGAAGCTTCAAAACCTATTCTTCCGACCCGTCTCATTAGCACTGATGCCAGTCATGGTCGTCTTCCCTATATTTCCAGTGTCACCAGCAACCATACACCTTACACCCAGAGGGCACTGACTCCCACTTTCCCCCTGCATTATGGAAACAGTGCCACCTTGATAGAGAAACCTCGAGTAGTGACAAGACCTACCACGTTACGGTACACTCTTCCCGCACGGACGAATCACCATCATATATATGAACGGACACTACCTATTTCTAGTCTGAGCAGTCCCCATATTGCTATGAGGGACCCCCCACCTCCTACAGCCCCAAAGCCACACCACAGCACCAGGCTATTCATGGACAGCCAGGGCTGCCACCAAATGGCCCCCTCCTTTCTCCCTTACCGTGAGTTCCATGTCCCGGATATCTATGTGGAACACCAAGACCCTCCCGAGAGCCGGAAACTGTACAATGAAGGACATGGCCGCAAGAAGAGGTCCCACAGCTATGTGGCACCGTCACCAGAACCCCGGCGCAGGAATGATTATGATGAACCAACCTCTTGCCTGGCTGAGCTTAGAGCTAATCAGCTCCTAGAAAACCATGCCCATACTTCACCCTGCATGGGAAGCCACTACCAAAGGCCCAGTGGCAGCTGCAACTCCTGCATGAAACCATACCTTGAGCCAGATACGGATGACGTCCCTTTGCTGGGAAAGGAAAAATTGAACCGTCGCGCCTCTTTCCTCAGGGCCACATGGGGTGGTGACAAGTTGTGGCATGTAGATGAGAAGCCTTCAACGTCTGCATCTTCTTCTAGTCGAATCAACATGCCTGACCTCTTTCCCCGTGTAGTGGTAGCTAATCCCAAGCCTTCAAAGATGTATGCCAATTCTAGTAACAACTTTTGCTACAATATGCCAGCTGAGCCAGCCTATCTTGACCCAGCTCACATGGGTTCCTATCCTTACAAGCCACAGAAACTCAAATACTCTCATTCTACTCGCCTTCCCTCATACCGTGAGGCAATTCTTCAGAATGCAGCAGCTCTGCGGCGATCTTCTTCCACAGTCGTGCACAGACATTACTCCACCTACCTGAACTCTTACACTGACTTGCCAGTATACATGGGCCCGCTTCCACAGGGGCCTGCACATTTCTATGATCACTCCAAAGACATGTGTCATCTGTTCCCCTGTATCAACCACTGCACAAATGATGCTACCCTGGTAACCCGGATAGGTGGAAGGCCTATCATGTATGAAAACACTGCTTTTAGAGGCTACGAGGGTGCTGGATGTTCACGTGAAGAACCATCTCTGCAGCCACTGCACAGTTTACCACCCTCATCTAAGAACAGGGACCGCAGACAGGTTTTGGTGGCACGGAGGCTTAACAGTCCCTATGTACCAAAGCCCTGGGGCAGAGTGTCTAGTCTGGAGTCTGAAGTCTAAAAGGCTCAAAGGTCTGTCCCATTATATACTTGACAACATAGAAGAATAAGAAATGTGTGAACTTCTAGAAGGCTTAAAATCTTACAAAAATAAAAGACGTGCTGAAGGTGGAAATGGAAGTGGACTGGAAGTCATATTTCCAGTGCAATAATATGCAAGGCAGAAGGAAGGAGAGAAAGGGCACAACTATGTGGTTACTGCTGGGACATCCGTATACTTTAAAATGCTAAAAGAAAAAAATATAATATTGAGTAACTGAATTCTTATATATTAAACCTGAGCCTATACATTATTATTATTATTATTATTATTATTATTATTATTATTATTATTATTATTATTATTATTAATGATAATAATAATAAAAATGGGGTTTTAAATGCAGTTGCACAAGTATGGTCATTCTCTACAAACAGATGAAGCAGAATGCAAGTAGTCCACAAGGGTTGAAATAATCTTCAAGTAATGTTTGTTTTTGGGCAAATCAGCATTCCACAATTTTGGAGTCAACTCCAAGGCATTGCAAAATTTTATAAAATCAACCACTACAAAAAGGTCTTCCAAAAAATTTTTGTAAGTTACTGGTTTTCAGAAAGGTGACTGTTTGGGGCTTTTTATTTGCTCCATTGATGTAACTTTGATTTTAAGACTGGTGAACTGCAACTGATTTTTCTGTCTGTATTTCCAGAATTTGTTTCACTGTTTAATAAATGACTGGTGGCTTTAAGAGCCTTTTGGAATGGGCACTGTTGTCTTCTGTTAAATGATCAAATGTGTTATAAGATAATCAAGATAGAGGGCAAGCAATAAATAAAATATTCCTGTTCTCTAAAATCATTATGCATGTACACACAATGCATGCACAGCGTAACCTTGATGAAGTCAACTTAATTTGGTCAAATATAACTCAAATAATGCTTTTCTACTGAGATCAATATATAAATCAAATTTTAAAATTCATAATTTTAAATCATTTAATAATGTCAGCCTCCACCATGATTGTGGTTAAAACTGTTTAAGCTGCTAGCGAAAAGTTCTTTCTTAAGACAGACTACATCTTGCCATGAAGCTGTGACATGCAAACAGATCTTTCTGTGTTGACAGTAATATTGATGCTGAAGCAGGTGATCTTTTTTCTGACAAATGATTCACTGCATGCAGATACAATATCACACAGCGAGGGCATTTGATGATAAACAGCCATACATCAACCCACAGACAGAGCCATCAGAATATGTAGATCTGTTTAAAAGTCAAAAGAAGACAGATCTGTGGACTCCAACTTGGCCATCCTGCATGGCATTATCTTTAGTATCAAGGTTATGGCTTCATGTAAAAGAAATCCTGAAATAGGTAACTTGAATAGAAATTCATTCATTTCACTTACTCTTTTCTGACAATCTTATTGTTTCACCAAACATAACGAATCTTTATTCCTCTATACAACAATTTAAACAACTCTAACTTATATCATTGAATAACGAACAAAAATGCAAAATACAGACTATTAAACAATATTGAAACACCCATATGTGGACCTTCTCCAAACTTTTCCCACAAAGTTGATGGTATGTAACTGTCTAAAATGTCTTTGTATGTTGTATGATTACAGTTTCACTTTACAGGGACTCAGGGACTTAGTCCAAACCTGTTACAGTACCTCTGATTGCCAAACATTACAGTACAATAGAATTCCTTTATTCACATATCCCAGCTTTTGGAGGTTGGAGTACCATGATACTTGAAGCCTGATCAGCTGGTCGACTTCGCAGAGCCTTAGACATTTGCGCCACCACTGACATGGTTTGCAAGGTTAGTTTGGAAACACACCATTGGAATGAATTTAAATTCTGATAGGCTTCTTCATACAACATTCCACATTCCTGATGACATGTTTTCCAGAAGAGTAGAATGCCTTTTGAATGGGATGTTTAACAAATCACATATTAATGTCATGGTCGGGTGTCCAAATACTTTTGGCCATACAATGTATGTTTACGAGAATAGCAGTATACTTATTTAAAACAGCAAACTTCCAGATACAGATGGTTCAGGCAATATTAAGGATACAAGTCCTATTGCAATTGGATTTTTTCTTTCCATTGGCAGTTAATATAAAAGTCTTTGATTTTGGTTATGATTTCAGAAACTATACATGATTTTAATATTTTATTGAGCAGCATAAAGGCACAGCACTTATGTTGCCATCTCTTAGTGCTATAGTCTGTGGTTTGATGATGAGCTTGGAATACTGTCTGTTTTTAGAACTTTTTCTGTTGGAGTTTTTGTTCCTTGTGTCCGCATAGGGGTTCTTTGGTTTCTTCTCAACCCCCCCCGAATTTTCCAATGGGTGGACTGATTAAGATAAATGGACTGGCATCCTTCCTGGGATTTGCTCCAGATCCACTATGGGCCTGACAGGATTACGCAGCTACTGAAAAATGAGTGAGTAATTATTTTATTACACTGTGGTAATGTATGTTACTAATACACTGCTCAACTCGATCTTTAAAGACATCATATAGCAATCTGGATCTGGAATGAATTTGACAGGGCCTGAGAACAAAGCTGTGATGGATGGGTCTGATTAATCTCTGGAGCATGTTCTAAATCTGCATACAGTTTGCACTATAGGAACAGAGACCGACTCCAATGTGTTAGCCAAGCTTAACTAAAAGAAAAGTAGATTTATTTATTGATCAAGATTGTAATATTTTACCCTATTCTATTTCTGTCTTTAAAGCATGGTAAAAGGGAATTATTATATTTTTTTATAATATAATTATAATTTTGTATAATATAATTATAATTTTTAAATTATATTATACTTTATTTTCTGAATTATAAGGGTTTGTCATATAAATGAATGAGAAAATCTAAGGGGAAAAGGTAAAAAGTTTGGAGATTCACAATTGGGCAGAATGTGGGCTTGCAATCAGGGCTGTGTGCCTGCTTGTTGGATATTTACTGAATGTGTCCCACCTATCACACAGGTGTGGGTATTATGATTAAGAGTTGAGTGAGGAGAAAAAAAAAGTCTTCACAAGAGTTGAAGAAAGAGCTCATGGGAGAAGTTAACGGCCTCTAAATAATGGGAAAGATTTATGACTGCAAACCACGAGTTATAATAGTTTAATGTTTACTCAAACGTATTCCTGTTTATTTCAGTGGAGTCCCCTTTCCCCTGGAAAAGAGGCCCTGAAAGAATTGGGAGCAAATTATTTATTAGTTACGGCCCGTGGTGAAATTTGAGGGTTTACTTCGACACATTATTGACTCGATTGTGTTGCAACTTTTTCTGCTCTTTGGGAGACATGGAAAGAAGCGAGCTCTGTTGCCTCTTACGAGCCTTGATGTTTCTAGAGTAGCAGAGACCCTCGGCCATCCACGCTGCAACAGCTTAGGCCAGAAAAAATCCTAAGGGAGTAGAGGTGCTACAGACACCCAGAAAGTGACCATCTTATCTTCTGCTCAGAATGTTTTAAGCTTTGCATGGAGTCTGTGAAACCAGGAGTAATTGTGGTGCCATGCCATAATCTCTGAAAATATGATTTCTAAAAGAATAAAAGAGATAAATGCCTTTGGCTCTTAAGAAGTGTGAGAACTTCCCAGTTAATCAAATCCTAAAATGGAATCTTAAAAACGTCTGTGCCACATGCAGCTCCGAACCAATTTCATACATTTCACACTCTAACTAATGATGGATACTTCTTCACTCTCTTGCATCTTACTCTTTTGATAAAGTTAAGGCACACATACCCCCACCCTAAAAAACCAATACCTGCAAAATTTCCATTCAATATTTTAAGTGAAATGTAGGCTGAGATTATAAATGACCCAGGGGAAATATTTGATGAATACAATTTTAGTCTTGATTCCTTCAGAATAGTGTTGCATACATTAATATTCAGAGTCAGTGAGCTGTATGAAAGAATTTTACTTTCAGATCCTGTTATACATGATTTTCTACAGTCTGCAGTTATGAAGTATAAATCAGTTAACACTCTCTTACATTTATTATTTAATATATATCCAGTGAATATGATCCATTCAAAAAAATTGTATTTGTACACCACAAATCACCAATTTTAGTACATTGTTACAAAGCTGGCTTTGGCGAGAGCATGGCTGAGATGTCTACATACTGTAGCAAGAAGTAAATTTCTTTATGCAGCATTATGGTTCAATTTCAGTCTGCAACCCCTTACACGGTAGGTACAAGGGTCACGCTGAGTGACTTGCAATGACTAATAGGTCCTATTCCATCATTCCATTCACAGAAGAGAAGAGATGCAGCCCCATGTCATGATTCTCCAACTTCAAGCTGTGAGTATGGTGTTCTTACCGATTGCAAATTATTGCCAAAGAGTCCTATTTTTGACCATAGTATATTGTTCCATAAAGAACTTTCAGTTGTTTAAATGCTTATTTGCAGATTTCAGACGTATATTTGCTGGATTCATTTGTAGCAGAGGAATTTTGCTAGGTATATTAAAACAGAAGGGATTGTGGTACAGTTTTCTATCTTTTTAAATAACATCCATCAAAGTGTCATCGAAAAGCACAGAGACTGGGCATGAGGCAAAAATTTGCTTCCATTTAAACAGGGACCTACAAAAATGGCCTTTTTATAGGCCCTTTCTCATTTTAAAGGGAAAATTCCAGATTATACCCACTGTATATAAACCCATTTTGTTCATGTTTATGAACACACCTTTTAAAAATTAAAATAAAACCCATACACTAGATGTAAGACTTGATCCACTCATAGTACACAATGATGTGAACTAGTGTAGAAATATAATTCTGTATGCTGAAAGAAGGGTCCCATTGAACAGTGCAGGTTGGTCACTGAAAGCTGGAGAAAGGGTTGAACCCCTCATGTGAAGGAGTCAATGTGTGAAGCAAAGGCATGTGTGAATGGGTTTAGATAACTGATGAAGCATGGAGCTTACACTATGGCAGAGCGATGTGTGTGTGTGTGTGTGTGTGTGTGTGTGTGTGTGTGTGTGTGTGTGTGTGTGTGTGTGTGTATGTGTGTGTGTGTGTGTGTGTGTGATATGGCACTCATCTCTAGACCAAGGGCTGGATCAGCTCCAGCTCTGGTTGTGGACTGCTGTGAACAGGAAAAGGAGGAAGGTGCAAGGGTCTGCAGGCTGAAGGGCAGCTGAATGGGCTGATTAACCCCAAGGGCAACTTATTCAATCACAGTCACTCACAATGATGTATGATGGGACATGGTGTCAAACGGCTTGGACACTTCAAACACCTGTGATGACCCAGATCATTCGGCTGTCGAAGAAGGCGCAGAGTCATCGCATAGATCTGACTCAGCCAAGTTTAAATGGGGCAAATCCTTGAACTCTCCTAGTGCTGGCAGTGACAGTTAACCCAGAGAGAGGAAGAAAGCAAGAAAAGTTAAGATTCTATTTATTCAATCAGTTTAAACTGGATCACATTCAAAATATTCATACAATATGCTGACCAAGAAAAAAAATCCCTAGTGGGAATTCCCTCATTTCCCAAAAGTGTCTCATCAGTGGATCAAATCTCTTCTCTAACTTTATCCTGATTTATTTCTTTACCTCATAGAGAAAATACTATTACCAAATGGAATGAAAGCATGAACTCAGAGACTTGTGTGATAATCCTTCTCTACTATCTCTTTGATACATTCTGTCCAGTGTCAGCCTCCGAGACATAGCATGCAGTATATGTCCTGTAACAGCAAGTTAAATGTGGGTGCTGGTATGAAGAATTAAATCAGCCAGCTTAATCAAAGTGTGTGTGCATGAGAGAGTATGAGCATATGATAACTAGGCCATAATGGATCCAATTCATTAATCTTCACTCTGATGGCATCTCAGAAGAGAGTGGGTGGGGCTGAAGGTCAACAAGCTGAAGGTGAGATTAATAACTGAATTATTGGGGAATCGGATCCAGCTCTCATACATAGCAAGAATTCTAAAATTCTGCAATGCTATTATGGGATGATGACATACCAAGAAAATGGACTCTGAAGATGCTTAAGGACTCGATTAATTTACACTATGACATATAAATGATTTGCCCAGAAAGTGATAAAATACATAAATCTATATCAAAGGTTTTTAGTAGCTGAGGTGCTGATGAAAGTCTTGAGCTGCTTAATGGCTTCAGGTGGCTTTTTTGACAAAGTGTTTCACAAACCCAGGAACGGTAAAAATGGTAAAGGATGACATCTAAAGATTGAATATTGATCAAATATATGATAAATGAGGATTGCATTTGACTACAGTGTGTACTCACTAACAAATGGACACTCACCCTAGGTTTTACAAACTTCGGGAGAGCTGATTGATTCCACAATTGGAAAACATAGAGAAATTGATATGTTAATTTGTTTTGAAAGTGAAAGTGACGTGACATACGGCTAAGTACGGTGACCCATACTCAGAATTTGTTCTCTGCATTTAACCCATCCAAAGTGCACACACACAGCAGTGCACACACACACCGTGAACACACACCCGGAGCAGTGGGCAACCATTTATGCTGCGGCGCCCTGGGAGCAGTTGGGGGTTTGGGGCCTTGCTCAATTGCACCACAGTCGTGGCCGGCCCGAGACTCGAACACACAACCCTAGGGTTAGGAGTCAGACTCTAACCATTAGGCCACGACTTTTGTGCTATTTAGCAACCACAAAGCATATAAAACACTGACAAAGACACAAATATATATATATATATATATATATATATATATATATATATATATATATATATATATATATATATATATATATAAACTAAGTCTGCTATTATTATTATTCAGTAAGCAAAAACACAATTTGAGGCTGGACAGAGAGTAGCTTTAAAATCTCTTGCGATATACTCATACTCTAGCCTTAAGCCTACTGTAAGGAAAATGCACACCAAAGATAAAGTTTCAGTCGACTAAAACTCAGCACTACATTCTGGCTTGCATCATGAGTGTAATGTAATTAACAACGCCTGCGTCTGACTTTTTTTAAAATTTTTTTTTTTGTGTTGTGCATCAACAGCACACCAGACCACAGACTCTGGCTTCTTCCTGGGCACAAGCATGGGTCTGGACTTGCAGGCAGATGCCCTGACATCTGGGGCAGCCCATCAGTATGTGGAACAGCGTGTGGCACAAGGGCATTAAAGCCGAAGAGGATGTAGGTGTCGTGCTGGTGGCAGATTGTGAGCCATGATGGTATCTGATTCTGCTCATCCATTATTGCTGGACTGCAGATGGGCTAAAGTCCCCTGAGGATGAAGATCTCAATCGGCTGTTTACAGCTCAATATGGGCATTTAAAGTCATGAAAGAAAAGCAGTAATATAAAAAAGACAGAGCAATGATTAACTGCTTACTAAGTTGATTGTTCGTGATGACTAAAGGGACAATAACGTATGGGATTGAAATGAATCCAAGATGTTGCAGGGAGTTTTGCAAAGTGAAACAATAACAAAGGAATGCTGCATACATTAATTGTCTTTACTGTATGTGTCTTAAATCTTTGTCATGTGAGAAACATTGGAAAGGAGGAGCCAGATTATTTACTCTGATGACCTCTGCCCAACCCACTAATCAGACTGATCTTTCCAAAGGTAAATAAATGGACTTTTTGACCGGGTAAATTGCTCCATCATTACCCTCCACTGGAATGGTCTCCTACCAATTATCCAGCAGTTTCATCAATTAACCTGGGTGTCAGTAGGAAGGCTCCTGATGATCCCATCCTCTCTTGAAAACGTTTATGCCAGGGTCCATTGAGTGCAGTCACACAGAGAACTTGATATTATCCACCACAAAATCATGAAACTACACCAGCATTCTGGGCACATCGCTGCACTGAACAAATTATCTCACACTCCATAAATTTACCCAGATGTTAAGATTCACCTTGAGAATCGGGCTCAGGGTGCCATCACTGAGAAAGTACAGTTTGATAGAATAAAAGATTTGTATAGACAGAAAAGCAAAGCAAAGCAAATGGTGCTGTGATCCAGGACAAACAAATGGAGCATATTAACACACCTGCATTAGAGAGAGAGGTATGGCTTTCACCTGAATTAAAATATATTATATATAACAAAAAATGTCACCATTTGATTAGAGGCATTAAAATGCTGAAGTACAGATGCAATGTAGATTTACATCTAATGAGGCTGATAATTCATAGGACTGGAAAAAGGCATACAGAGGCCTGTTCCATATCCAGTCAACCCCATTTGTCATGCCAACGAGAAGGCCATGATAATTCACTGTGCAGCACTTAATGACTGTTGTGTTTACCTCCTCCGTATCTCATCAGAGGGAAAATAAGCACTTGTCTCCACATTTCCCAGCAGGGGCCACACTACTCTGTGTAGGATCTGCAGGGACAGTGACAGAGAGAATTAATGAAATTACTGCACTGAAATCCATGAACTTTTTCAAAGGAAGGTTTACAAAACAGCTACAGAAGATGAATGTAGTGAAATTATTGATTGATTTGCTGTATATATTCAAATGTAATCTAATCTAAACTCTACTAGCCATGTTTTTGTCATCACAGCAGATCAGGGCAGTGTTTGACAGAGAGTGTTGGAAGCCATTAGACAACAGTAATAAGATATATAAGTATTGTTGCTGGTGGTGTAACATTGTGAGTGCATCAGTGATGTGTGGCTATTAGTGTATGTAAGCATGGTGTAATGTGACAGTCCTGGGCTGAAGTCAGAAACTCACTTCTATCAATTTATCTACCTCCAGGACACAACCCCCCACACACCCACACACACCCACACACACCCACACACACACACACACACACACACACACACACACACACACACACACACACACACACACACACACACACACACACACACACACTCCATTTGGTCCTTTGAGAGAAGTTCCCTGTCTCATTAGCAGGATGCAGCTTCAAGGTCAAACCAAAGGAAGGCCTAGATTCTCTCCCTCCTGCTGTGTACCAGGGTGGGATGAGAGACCACCACACATGTTCATACTTAAATAAATCTCAGAGTTTGTTTGCAAAGAATCATTTTCTGGTGTCTGACTTGATAACATAGAATCTAACAGCACTGTAATTAATTGCACTCTAAAATCACAGGCCTAAAGGATTAGGTTTTGTCACCCATCACTCCTCATGTATCACCACAGGAGTTGTGTATTTTCTGTCCTGCAGTGCATTCAAAACCCCCCCCCCCCCCCCCCCCAAACCCCTCTCACTCTTGAAGATAATTAAAAAGCCTGTCCTGGAGTCTGACTCTTACACAGCACTGACATCGGGGACTAAACATGTAAAAGTTGTGACTATATAAAAATGATAATAGAATTCATATAAATCTGTCAGTTCCATTCTATGATAGAAAAAAACGAATCATCTAGCTAGAAGGTGTTGTGCATTTAATAGTGGTATAATGTTCTTTATACACATATAGGACACATTTCTTTGAAGAAAACATTTTAGATTTCATATGTTTTGTTTGATTATTTTTCCTCCTGAAACTCAGACAATAATGAACAACTTGAAATCGAAATCTCTGAAAAACAATCTGCTCTCGACTGAGCGCATTCACTACACGGCTATATTTCATGTGTGTCATGTATGAAAGAGAGAAAGACACAGACACCACTGATGCACTGACACACACACACTGACCTTCACGTCCAGGATTTATTTCTTACAGCTATTTATAGTGCAAGATAAAAAAAAAAGATGTTTAACTGCTTATTGCATTGAGACCACTTCTCAGTGAGTATCAAATAATGGCTGTAGCATAAGGAAAGTGCAAACACAACAAGCACAGATACAGAGTTGCACGAATGCATGTTTCTGCATGCGCGCACACACACACACACACACACACACACACACACACACACACACACACACACACACACACACACACACACACACACACACACACACATACCCTTTATGTCTTTCTCTTTATCATTGTGTAAGATCTCTCAGCAGTGTTGATGCACATATTGTGTTTCACACCACAGTTAATGAGCCTCCTCTGTGTTTACAGCACATTGCCTTGCTCAATGCCCCTACACACACACACACACACACACACACACACACACACACACACACACACACACACACAAACACACACACGTGCGTGCAGGCACACACACGCACACTGCAGATGGTTGACTGCTGATCATTTTTGCCATTGATTTCTCACACAAGGCCAAATCCAGTCAGTGACATGCTCAGAAGAAATGGCCATATTAATCTAGTGTGATACATACAGCCCTGGTTCCACATCATAAAGCTCACATGGTGTGTTGGGGTATCAGGACAAATGTGTATGGGGTCACGTGGTGTTTTTTTTTGAGCTGAAAAATGAAACCAGATCCAGTGCTTGGCTTCTGTTAATGAACCTATAAACCATCATGTGGAGCCTTTGGCATCACAGCATTAAAGAATGGAACTGTTACATCCATCACTTTGCAGTTTGCACATCTTCCATGTCATCAGTATTATGTTATACATGTATGTCTGGATCTATTATCTTATTTTATCTTATCTTATCTAGAAAACTCCCAGCACTGACTTGGAGAATCCTGTATATTGATAATGTCTTTGTGCTTCCTCACAGAATTGTTGTGTTTAGTTCAGTGAATAAATAAATCAAGCCATGTCTAATCCTTCCTCTTCATGACTATCTTCCTAACCCTGATGCTCTATAAATTAGCTTCAAGTTATCAGGGTCTTTGTAATTATGTGGTGCTTGAGCTTCTTCCCGCTGCCGAGAGAGGTGTGAGAAAAGTGCTGTACTCCTTCAGGAAGTGGCCCACTCTGTTCTAGAGGACACACATTAATCTCCCTGCTCCAAGGCAGAAAAGAGCAGGAAATAAAACTCCACAATTATCCCACTGTTTCCTCATTTTTTTCTATTCAAGCTGAAAAAAATAACAAAGGCATGACAAAGAGAGTGAGAGAGAGAGTTCTTTTAGTCCTTGTGGTTGTCATAACTCAGTAGAGATCATTTTAAAGGAAACATTAAAATTCTTCCCTATTGCTGGGAAATGATCAGATCCAAATCCCCCATGCACCTCAATCTGGCCTTTTCCAGCAAGACCTTCATGAGAACTGAGACTCCCTCGCTCCTTTCTTTACCACGCTCACTCCTTGTTATGGCACCTGTCTTGGTTTCAGATTAATAGCGCAGACCTGCTGTCATTTTTATAGCAGCATCATAAGTGTACTCGACTCTACATTTACAATCATGCTAGATTGTTTTTCCTCATGCTGTTTATTTTTCAATCTAACAATCTTCTGATCTAAATC
Source organism: Tachysurus fulvidraco (assembly GCF_022655615.1). Lineage (NCBI taxonomy): Eukaryota > Metazoa > Chordata > Actinopteri > Siluriformes > Bagridae > Tachysurus > Tachysurus fulvidraco. Next base: position 13,016,968 of record NC_062532.1, on the reverse strand, counting down.
GTCCTGTACATAAATGACCTTGGTCTGAAGTGAAGACCCCAAGCGAAGTGAAGAACGTTGTACTGTATGTTATGCTTTAGTGTGTAGTAAATGCAGCTTGGCAGCAATGGACAGTTTAATACAGTTTACCTATTGAGTCTGTTCTTAGCTGAAGAACTTATTTCTGCTTCTTGTACCTCATTTTTTCACTCAAGCATGAGATTAGAGCTGAATGTTTTTAGTTGGTAGACTTGTCAGTCATTTTGCGCTTTAGCAACCTCCTCGTCTTCTATTGCTACCTTCACACAATACAGCGTGGTATATAAAGGAGGAAGAGGAGGAAGAGATGTCTTGTTCTTTTTCGTATTCTAACAGTCACAATTCTATGTACAGGTAACGTCCCTAACACAGAAACTGTTCCATCTGCACTAGCTCACATTTCTCCTTGGGTAAGTGCAATGTCCCTGCCCCTGTTTCCATTAAAATGATTTCTACTGGGTTGAGACAACCACAAGGACTCTTAAAAAACACTCTTTCTCTTTCTCTCTCTCTCTCTCTCTCTCTCTCTCTCTCTCTCTCTCTCTCTCTCTCTGTCTGTCTGTCTGTCTGTCTGTCTGTCTGTCTGTCTGTCTCTCTCTCTCTCTTCTCCAGTTTAATGACCAATTCAGGAGGCCAGCTCTTAAAACAGAATGGACGAGCAAACTACTTGCCATCTGTCAAAGTCCTTTGCTGCACTTGACAAGTAAAAGTGAAACAGTAGTCTGTCCTTCCAATATAATAAGAGATTTCCAGAAAGACAAGGCAAGACATCAGACAGGTTGCCAGGTTGTGAACTTATTGTCTGTATGTGGGTCAGTATAAAAGCATTTAAAAGCACAAAGAGTCAGGCAGCTCAACATTCAGGCTCACAGAAAAGGATATCACCTCATTTCCCATCCATCCTACTACTAGCCCAACATGGATATCTCTTATTCTTCATCTTTGTTCAATCTGCACATTTCATGCTTTTTGGCATTCAGCTCATCTGCTCTCTATTTATCAACAAACTGACTAATTTAGTTACAATTCAACATGCTCTTGTTGTGGAAAACCTTTCTCTTTTTTTGGTCCAGCTGTCAAGATTGCGCCATCTGCTTTTCTTGATGGCTGCTGGTGCCATGGAGCAAAGTCTGTGTCTACCACATGCCAGACCTGTTTCAGGGGCGGAGAGTGAGGAGTGAAACGACAAGAAAATGACTTTCTTTGCTGCCTAATCTTCCTCTTATAGCTGACAGCTTATTCATTATGCAAATAGAACAACATCAGTTAACGGACAATGTACACGGTCAGTGATGGAGCATAAGAGATTGAGCAGAGAGCTCAGATCTTCAGACGTCGCTACACGACCCCATCCTGAAGTGCTTGAGTTCTAATTGGAAAGCAAATAGTTCTAGTGACTCCAGTTCAAAGAGCAACTGACTGATGGTGGTAAAGAAAACCAGCTGAAAGTGAGAGCAGCTGTTGTGCAGCCTGCAGATTTTTCTCCCCTGAGCATCTGCCACTGCAAATTGATTACCCTGGGGTAAGCCAGGTTGTACCACCCTTTTCTCACTAATAACATCTCTTGCTTTGATTTTGAGACGAACGAGTCTTGTCCAGCCGCTCTCCTTCCACACAGTGAAGAGGAAACAGTGGAGGACAAGCAGCCAAGAGTAAGAATTAAATCAAGAATAAATAAGATGAGAGAGACGTGTAAGGAATAATGTGTCTCTGGTTTAGACAAGTTCTCCAAGACAGTAGGGAGTTGGAGTTAGATGATGCACAAAAAAAATACCTCTTGAGGAAATGAAGATAAAGTAGCCCAGATAGAGAGCTGCCTTACAATTTGGATTATGCAAATAGAAAAAGCAAGCTTACTTGAAATAGGATTCAAAGTGTATTTGTGAATGTTAAAGAGCCGATATGAAATAAGTAAGAATTTTTCTGGTGTATGGATCTGGGGAAATAAAACACACATGCTGGACCAGACAAGCTACAGTAACTTCCTTTCGAGTTAAAGTATTTCCTGTCCATACTGTATGCCAGTCATTTAGCCAAAAAGCGTTTCACAGGATTCTATATCCACTACATCTATTAAGAAAAACCTTCATATATTTAAATTTTATCATAAAATGCACTTTATTTATTTATTGCTTACCAAATATAACCGAGCTGTTTATGAAAAAAATATACATTATTTTACATCAAATGTACAGTATTGTAGATTTAGAAAACTTTTTCTTGCATACTGTACCTTGTTGTATCTGATCACTTGCCTACCAGAGTCTCACCCAAGGCCTTATTGATTTACTTCCAACCCAATACACAGGTTTAGTCAAAAGAAGAAAGTTAGGGAAACTAGCCAAACATCTCAGACAGGAAATGAGACTCTAGTGCTTAGCACTGTCATGAGTGGATTAGATGGTCACACTGCAACAAAAACTAATTTAGTTAAGCAATTGATTAGTTTAAAGGAAATGACCTTAGGTTATGAGAGTTCACATTGGCTGTGAACATTTATAGCACAGTAACTGAAATGAATAAAAAAGAAGTTTATATTTGATCAATAAAGACAATCCTTGTGATATAATCAGAACTTCCGCACAGACATTTTGTTACTATATGATTGTTAATAAACCAAAATTAGATTATTAATAATAATTAGGGACAGGCACAGCTCACAGCCCAATGTAATATTTAAATAGTGCTGTAATGACTACTGCAATCACTCAATACATTTCAGAGGACATTATCATAGAGTCTCTGTCAAAACTAGCCTTAGATTGATGTGTTTTGGCTGATGCTAATGACTGTCACAATAGCAGCACTGCCAAACATTAAATAGGCTGAAGGTTAATTTAACCATTTATATAATTCCATTCGGCACATTTTTCACTAGCCAGGCTCTACGTTTCTGCTCATATTTCTTCTAAGTCACAATTTGACAGACAGACCCAGATACACAAATTATCGATCAGCCGTAATTCCAGTAATGACTTGTTGAGGCAGGTGCTAAAGAGAGCGAATATATAAAGGTGAAGGAGGCGTCTTAGGTGCGAGAGAAATTACCTTGCTGGCTGTCTGGAGAGAAATGTGGCTGGCTATAAAAAAGTTACTTTCACTCTGCTTCCTGAAAGACCTTTTCCCAGATTTTTATATGACCCAATAAACATGACAAGCCTGTCACTAAAGAAGTAATGAATATTTAATCTACTGGAAATAAGACCCCTGAACCACACTCCTCTTCTGTCCTGCACCTACTACTCCAATTAACACACAGCAATGCAGAAATTGTTTGTCCAGGATTTGGCACAATTTCCTAGTCAGGCATAACATGTCACTTGGATTAATTGTTATTTGTATATGTCTATATGCTGGAGGTGCACTTTATTCTGGGTAAAAGGAGAACAAAACAGAGTAATTTATCTTTTAATGAATTGCCTTTGTCAGCATAAAGACCAATACTTAGTGGAGCTTAGAGGAGAAATTAAGGCAAAAACTGAGGATTTTTTTTTTCTTTTTCTTTCTTTAAACAAAGCTGTACCTAAATTCAGAATACTTAAACATTCTGCAAATAAATCAAGCTGGCTGTTATGCTAACGTTTACGCAGCCAACCTACACAATGTAATTAAATGTAAAAAGAAATGTAATACACAAATCACAGAAGAACTCAAAGTAATTCTATACATTTTGCTTATTTAAACACGCTGAGGAGGAACTTCAAGTCCAAGGTCATTGTTGTGAGTTCTGACATTTGCAGTTAGGCCTAACATCAACAGCATGAGACATTAAATTTAACAGTACACCAGGACAGCCTTGTCTGTGCCGCTCTGGAGCTCCTGTGTGGAATCAATTTGAATCAGTACTCTTAACATCTGAGCCAAAAAGCCAACTGATATGACAAAATGTTCAATGTGCCTGTGCCGTCGTTTTAATGCGAGTAGATTTTATGACAAACTTTTCCCATAAACCTGCTTTATTCAGTTCTTAATGTTGAGCAGTTACATGTTTCAGTTTTATAAATCAGTGCCTCAGAAACTCACATCCACTGGATGGATGTAATGAGGCACGTAAATATCAACTATATGGTTGGATTCTCCAGCCACATGTTTAAGCCAAATAATTAGAGTGTGAAATTTGTGAAAGAGCCAACAGTCCTATATATATATATATAATATTTTCTATGGATAAATAAAGGCAAATAATTTATGCCTGGATGAGAAAATAAATTACTGCACTGTTTGCAATCACTTCAGTCCCTGGTACATCTGCTTCTTCATTAGGAAGGTCTAAAACATACTGGTTAACCCAACACTGGGTCATCTGTCAGCATCTGTCAGAAAAGTTAAAAGTAAGTCTGTCTTTTTAAGCTACACTTACTTTTAACTTTTCTGACAGATGCTGGCAGATTTAATTAAAAACATGGTTCACCAAACTGTGTTAGACTCTAAACACAGACTGCATTTGGGCATCCCGACAGCCCTGATAATCCTGAGTTCTTTATATCTCTTGGCTTGCAAACACATATTTCTGTAAACCATTTGTGCCCGACACTTCTGAAATTGTCTTTCATTTACTAAGTGATGGAATCTGAAGTGAATTAGTGTTATCCAGCAACACGGCATGCTGCTGAGACAAACAAACGAGAGCTGAATAGAAGAGTCCCTGTGTGTAATCAGAAGTGTGGAGAGATTACCAAACAGACCCCGCAGCTTATTGACTCCATCCTCTTACTCCCCACCAGTCAGCTATAAAGCCTCATAAGAACAGAACAAAGCTGCCTGTTGTCTGTAAGTACACACTGCTGAGATTCACAGCACTCAGACACATTCAAAGCACATGCTGGAATATTCAGGAACACTCAGACAATTTACTGTCATTTTACAGTGTTTATTAATATACACTGTTCATGATGTATTTTTAGAAACATCACAGAAACCATACAGATTTTTCTACCATACCGATATTTAACAAGAGCAGCTTTTAAAATTCACTCAGGTGTCTGTGTGATGTTGAATTATTTTTTCTCTCTGGCACAATAGTTATCCTTTCTGCTGTTCAGTGTGCAGCGATACCCTTTCTCATGCCCTTTCACAGATTAAACTCACAGTGGTTTAATCTGCTAGCCTTTGATTGGCCTTGGTCTTCTCTGTCCCACAGGCCTGTATACATCCAGCATCTCGAACATTCAGCCTTTGCACCATACCATTGTACATCATTAGCCTTTCTTTCCCCTCCCTCTGAGTCCAACTCCAAGGCAATTAAAGCCATTTGTCAGTGTTTGACCACAGACATCTTAGAGAGCCAGGAGAGAGAGACAATCAAAGTAGGTCATTGTTTATTGCAGAGATTATAACAGGAACAGAGGAGTGAAGACTGTTCACAGCATGCGACATCACCTCTCTCCTGCAGCTTGGGACCAAAATGGACTAAAATTGTCCATCCAGACAACCAAACGCAGCAAAGCTAAACTAGTCTGGTGTGTGAATGACACCTGAAAGCTTTACAATCTGGATAAGACTGCTTTCAAAGCATACTGTGGGCACATGGAGAAAAGATTCATCAACATCATTGAATCTTTTGACTCTTAATTCTTTAATAAGTACCAATAATACTGCCTCTTAAAATATTCTTGAGTCATTCTAACCTTAAACCAGCCGAATGGATTGATTGTTATTAGATATAGTTAGCTTTGTAACTGCGATGCCTTGTGTTTATTATTTCATAGCCACACTTATGCATTGCACTGAGGAATAACAAAAAGTTCAGTCAAATAATATTGTGTATTATGCATCTTTGTTAACCTGCACACTTTTACTGTGAAACATCTTTGCTTATACTCTCACTCTCACTTATGATGGCTATTATTTGGTTTGTGCAAATGCTGGACAAGAGTAGTAAGATTATGAATATACTCTTAGAGTGTTACTTTATTTAGCACCAAAAGTCATCTCATTAAGAGACATTTCTGGCAACGGGCAGATGCCCTTATTCAGATTGACTTTTTTTTTCTTTATACAACTGAGCAATTGACAGTTAGGGGTCCAGCAGTGCCAGCTTGGTGGACCTGAGGTTCAAACTCACAACCTTTCAATTGGCACCTCAACACCTAGGCTACCATGTCCTAAAGAAATTTAAAAAGACCTCAATAATCATTCAAAGAGCCCAACAATACAGAAGAAATAGGCTCTTTGTGAAAAGAAACTGTGTGCAAAAATGATCACCAATGGGGCAGGAAATATTTTGTGTAAACCTGTTGCTATCTTTTGAAGACAAAATAGAACCAATTTTTAATATTGCTCCCTATTGTACATGACAGCTGAACAAACATGCCCTCAGACTTCATATGAAATGTATAAGCACCCAATTATCACACTTGATCTGAATTATTAGTGTACACAAGACCCAAACTAGAAGAAAATGCCTTTCAAAAAAAGAAAAAGTGCAAAGATGTTAGTTTTATTGTTCCTATCTTACATGTAAGAGAGAAGGGGAGATCATAACCTGAATCAAAAGCAATCCATTCGATACATGTGACAAACTGGTGTAAACTGGTCCTTGAAAGACTCATGAGAAAATTGTTGCAGATATCATGTCATGATCAATTCGAGATTAATTTCTCGTCAATAAACAACGAAGATGAAGAGAGACTTGCTGCTGACAAGGCCAGCTGAGAAAAAGAGATAGAATAGTTACACTTGGAGAATGATGTGTAAACATCTGTGCATCATCATTATGCGAGACAGGAACAGGGGTAGTAACAGGACATCGGAGTTGGTTGTTGGCATTGCACTAAACTGGCAGTATGTGCAAAATATCTGCTGGTGCCCAAGAGAATAGACAAGTGTACACAAGCATTATCCCTGATCCTGTTTTGATTGCTTATTGATGCCAAGAGTTCAAAATTGATTTCATTATGTGTTTCATTATTAATATCCAATGTTTGGTCAAAACAACTTCAGCCAATTAAAAGCAAATTGTGCATAGAGTACAGTACAGCATAAATATTTGACATGAGCTTAGCAGAAGTGAACTGAAAACTAGTTAGAGCTAAAGCAAAGACCTTGAAAGGCACTTTTATAGTCAGCTTCAAAATCCATTAGTTTAAACATAAATACACAGCAAAGAGGCAGAAAATCATTTCACACCAGGTTCTCTGATCGTTTATGTGTCAAAAATGAGAAAACAATAGGCAAAATAAATTTTTTTTTTATTTTTTTTTTTTTAGTTTTAACAGGTGAATTGGTGCACATAGTAGAAATGTTAAGTCCTTTCCACAGACCTATGGCGTGCTCAGCATATTCTTACAGAAATATGGCACAAATGGTTTCCCTGAGGGACGTGTCAGAGAGGCGGAGGTGTGTATGTTGACCAATGTATATTACATTATTACAGGAGAGAGGGGAAAGAGGTTATTGATGAATTCTGACACACCGCATAAATTCTGACACACCGCAATTAAGTCTAGATTTTGACCCATCATGGCATGTGAAAATGTTTAACCTGACTAAATGATTTTTCAAATAATCATTATTTGCAAAGCATAAACATTCCCCAGCCACTGTTTCTAAACCTCTGAACAACAACAAAAAAAAACCCTCTTGTAATTAAATTGTTGTGTTAGCGAAGCACTGGGGTTTCCAATAAGGTACATTTGCAGATTGCAGATCGCAGAGGTTTGAGTCTCTATACGTGATTGTGGCCATATATCTGAGTCCATATACTGAATTGTTTAAATGTGAATAATCATCCATACAGTACATGCTTATCCAGCTATCATATTTATGAATGGTTATATGCTGTTACTGGATGATGACATATCCATGAATTTCTGACAGGATTTTTAAAGTATATTTATAAATACTAATCATCTTCACTGCTAAAATAGATGGCTAACACTTTCTCAGGATTTCTCACTGGATTTGAAGCCATATTTATAAATGCTCCTCACCATCACTGCTAGTCTAACTGCTAATATCCTGACAGGATTTCACACTGCATTATACATCAGATTTAGAAATGCTCACCATCTTCATTGTTATTCAAAAGGACTAACACCATGACAGGATTTCTAACAGAAAATTTTAAAATCATGTTTACAAACGATTTTATAAATCTAGTATATAAATATAAATCTAAAGATTTGATAGATATAATAACATTTATACAGTATAAGTATCCATACACAGTTATCCAACAAGCTATCCTCACAAGATTTTTAAAACATATTTATAAATTGTCATCATCTTCACTGCTAATCTAGATAGCTAACACACTGACAGGTTTTGTCATATTTCTGAATAATTTTCTCTGCTAGTCTAGACAAACATGCTGGGAGGATTTCTATAAATATAAAAAAACATTATAAATTTAGAACATTTAAAAGCATATTACATTTAAATAAGCATCTAAATATGGTAATCCAGTTATTTTTGCTGACAGGATTGTCATTTTTAGAAATGCTCAATAGAGATGCTAATCTACATTGCTAACAATCTGAACAACCTGTTCACTAAACATCCTGAGAGGACTTTATAAATATATTTTGCAAATTTTATCTTCACTGCTAGTCTAAATCATTAACATCCTTATAAGTGCTAATTATCTTCACTGCTAATCAATGCTAATCAAATGTGACAGAATTTCTGACAAGATTTTTTTATTTCATTTTATAAACATTTTGATTGATCATTTGTTGTAGTCCATATTTGGTCACAAGGACACATCCAGTTCTATCACACAAAGACATAGCCAACACTGCACATCCTTGATGATTAGACAGTGGATAAACGTTTTAAGAATAATTCTAAAGGCTAGTATATACATGATTTTTTTTTATTTTTATAAATGCATTAACTAATAAAGTAGCCTTTCATCTTATGTCTGGCATCTGATATGATTATCATAACTAGACATTTCTAAAGCTAAAGCCTGTAAAACAGTTTCCACAACAAAAAGAAGCATAAAGCCAGGATAGAAGAATGGATGTAAATCAGAGTCTTATTTTCTGCAACAGACAGTCAAACTAAGACATGAAAGAAAAGCAGGAGCAGACAAACTTACACTAAACGGACATAAATAGTAGCCATAAAATCAGACCTTACCAAGCTCTCACGTGTCGACATTCTTCTGGGATACTCACACTGTCAGAATTCCCCTGACTGAACAACATTTAAAGTTATTACTGAACTTTTCTTGCCACAATTTTCATCATTTTAAGATTATTTCATACAGAGTCATTAGTCATTGTCTGAAGTTTAATTCATTTGTATTTACCTTCTTTATAAAACACACCACAAATGTGAATTTTCCATATAAGTGCAGTTTCAATAAACAATAAATCAATACATTTCAATAAAAGTTTTATCACACTTTTTTGTTACCCAACAGCCCCAGCATGTCACATGATCACAACACTAATGGCACAGGCCCCAATCACTCTCACCTGTGTCCTGTTTTACCCTGATGAACACCCCTGTTTACCTTCCCCTGTTCAAACTTTTTTGTTCATCCTGTCTATTCCTTTGCTGCCCATAGACTCAGCTCTTGCCTTTATGTTTTGCTATTTCTATTATTTTTTTGCAAATTTTTTCACCGGGTTTTTGCTCCTGATACACTTTATGAGTAAAAGCATGCATTGCATCTGCTGCTTCTAGATTTGCCTTACACTCAGATTGTGTTGTCCACTGAAAACGGCTTGCGTTACATGAACGACCAGCACAATGCTATTTGAGTGATGAATAATATAGACATACATTTTTGCATTTAAATAAATTTTAGAGAAGCCTGAGTTTCCAAATAGATAAGAAGCATAATCACCTTTGTATAACAATATATAATCACCCTACACTAAAAGGTATAAAAGTATAAAAGATGATTAATGTATCTTTAAAAACATGTATGTAGTGTATTAATGAAGACATAAACACACAGAGAAGTTGAGAGGCCCCTGGATCATTCTAGTGTATACTTGAATGATATTTGTTCATAAGAGCAGTGTATTTTCATAAATGTACACAAACCTATTCAATATGTTATGATTAATGAGAGGTCTAAAAAAAACAACAGCTTAATTCACAGATTTAAAAATAAAACCTTAATGAACTTGGAAACAGAATGAGAGCGTGAGTGAATAAACTCCAATGTCATGAGTTTGATAAATTGTTTGCCTGCTAGCTATCAGCCACTTGACTTTTGAGACTAAGCTAAGCCACTTAGGCAAAACAAATTGTACCCGAGTCAGTGCTAATAACACCAGGTCACTGAGGAGCATTACAGATAGCATGAATTACATAAAGACTGATTAGATATGACAACAAACACCTGTTTTCTATGTGTAGTCTACCAGTGGACAGTAGCAGTCTGACCTAGAGAAAGGACAAGGTGCTGGAGGGAAGACAAGCAGCGAGATGGAAGGAGCTCAGAAGTTTATAAGCAACAAAATCTGAGCTCAGACATCTATCTTCTGCTGCCATAAAGGAAACCATAGTGGTGTGTATTAATGAGGTAAGTGTAGAGATAATGAAGAGCAGGGAAGGTGATGACAATTTCAGCTAAGAGATCCCTCATGACGAGCCATTGGTTTTGCAATTAAGGGAAGGATTAAAGCTTCTCTTTTCATTATCGTTCCAATGATGCCTGCTAGGTAACCGTTTTAACCCCTGTTTTGTTTACTGTTTATTAAATTCATCCCAAGCGCACACAAGCTTAACCAGCAGGAGCAGATGTTCTGCTGTTAAATTTCTCTCTCTCTCTCTCTCTCTCTCTCTCTCTCTCTCTCTCTCTTAATTAAAAGCAAAAGAAAATGCTCAAGCTCTGGTCCTGTGTCGCCATCACAATATCACACCTGTGCTGCATGAATTTAGCCTTGAGCTTTAAAGTCTCGCTAAATCGGTGTAGACAAGAGGATGTCAAGTTCAGTGTGGGGTGAATAATTAAATAAATAAACAAGTTAAAGATTAAGATAACAACCATGGACAGGCCTGTGAGACACAAATGGTTTTATTTTTGTCTCCTGCTGTCTGTAATGGTGTATCAGGGTGAGAAAATTGCATGTGGATGATTCTTCATGACGCTCCAGGTTGCTGCTGTTGACCACAGAGGAGGGGTGTGGAGCACAGGCAGAAGAGGGACAGATGGTTTAGGCACAGAAGGTGTGTGTGTATGTGTGTGTGTGTGTGTGTGTGTGTGTGTGTGTGCGTGTGCGTGTGCGTGTGCATGTGTGTGTGTGCATGCCTGGGGCTTTTAATACAGCATTCAGACATATAATCATCTGCACCGGAGAGGCTCCAATCATTCCACAATAAAGCTTTCAAAGAGCAGTGAACAGATTGGACTTGGGGCCTTTGGGGAGAGACAGAGGTAAAGGTTTAATAAGGAGCAGCTCTCATTTTTCTCCATTTACACTGGAATACCTTCTGCATAGGAGGTGTGTCATTGGCAACATAATTAGAAATCATCTAAATATCATTGTGTCGGTTTTTAGTACACATTTAGGACACGAGCTAATGATCTATGAAACTGTAGATTCTTACTTTGTTTTTTTAAAGGAAGAGCAACGAGATTCTGCAGATTCCAACTGTATAAGGATGAGCACCCTGAACCCGAAGTTATATTAACCACCGATTTTTTTTTTAGGCCCTGGGCTGAACAGGGTAAATGTAATAAAACCTTAATGTGGAATAGTTCTATTTATTGTGTCATTGCTCAAAACCTTACAATCACAATTTCCAGCTAGAATTTTATAACTACAAGGTCTTCAAAGGGCTTCACAATCACATCTCAGCAAAATTTCCTCAAACAAACAGGTCATTAAGTACATTAGCAAAACAAAGAGCGATTAAAGTAGAAGGTTAAATGCCTGTGAGCAGGAACATTGGGATCAATAAATGTTAACTCAGCGAATTGGCTACGTTCACAGGCAGAATTATACAAGTATATACAAGTTCAGAGCACAAGATTAATCTTAATTAGATTCCTCTTGATGTTACTTTGCCAGGCCATAATGTGGATCTACAAGGTTACTGGACATGCTTACTGGACATAATGTGGATCTACAAGGAGAAATCTATAGTGTTTTCTGCTAGTGTAGAAAAAAAGCTGTGTAAGTGCAGAAAAGTGTGATATTGTGAAGCGAGATGATTGCTAATGATTCATTTAGGAACTGAAAGGTAAGTGTAAATTAGCATCAGTACCTGCTGTGCATCCAGTCACCCGCTAACATTATATTTTATGAAGCCAATTAATCCAGTAGTTTAACAGCAGTAAATATGAAATGATGGGTATTGATGGGTAAAATCTCACTCAAAATATGTCTGCAGTATCCAAAAGAGTGTGTTCCTACTTTTATTCCATTTGTTAAATGATGTGAAGAAAATACACTAGAGCTAAATTTACATAAGTTTACATATACTGTATAAGTCTACTTCTCAATAAATAAATAAATAAATAAATAAATAAATAAATAAATAAATAAATAAATAGATTCTTAAAAACGTTCTCAACTTTGTTTATACTGATTGAAAATGTTGTATGAATGGATTTTCATTCTGCCCGGCAGCTTGGAACACCAGTGTTTTGGTAAAGAGGGTTCAATTCCTTTCATGAGTGTGATTTTAAAGTCCTTCTTGCTGCCTGAGAGTTACCACACTACACAGACAAAAAATAATCGTATCTTTATTTAAAGATCATATTGTTACTGCATTAAAAAGCTAACAGACATGTCATTGTAACAGATACTGGCAATAAGAAATGGCCCACCAAAGCAGACTTTTAAGAAACTGAGCAAGTTGAGAGCAGAAAACAAAAATATCGGTCTGCATCTTAAAGGTCATTTCCGTAAGGGGCAAAATTAAACCCACTCAAATGCTTGTGCAGTGTCTGGCACCGGAGTCAATACTTGGACAGTGAATATAAGTCTTAAAAGGTCGTCCAGGTGTGTTGGTACTAAAAAGTCATCCATTGTGTAGAAAATCAAAGCAATCGAAACAAGAGCGACTGCAATATGCTACAGCCTGTAAATCCTGTCACAACATGCAGCTGTGGAAAATCATACAGAAAGATTTTCATTCATAACGTGGTGAGAAATATGCACGCAGGTGTCTCTATCATGCTCTTGAGGACACATTTCACAGGTCTTGGCAGTTAACCCTGCAGATGAAGACTAAAAGCTCACTGTTCTTAGTTAAATGGAGAGTATCAGCTCTGATGTGTGATACGTACAAGTAAAGAAGCCACCAATCAGCTGTCTAATAAGCCACACAGCTTATGTGCATGTTTAGAAGTGTGGGACGAGTACAATTGAATCAATGTTTCTGAGACATTGTTTATAACCTTAATTAAAGTTCCCAGCTAAATTCAATGGTTATTGGAATGGTCTCTATCTGTGGTGTTTGCTTTTGGTAGTAAACTTTTATTAGTGATTCTTAAAAGTCTGTGTCATTATTACATAGTGAATAATTATGAAAGTTATAAGTTTCATGTGGTGATTTTTTATTATGTAGAATGAACAGGGATTTAAAAAGTTGATGATGATCCTATTGTTGTGATTGCGATTATTTCTTTTTGCCATATACAAGTAAGAGACAGCTTTAATTACTTTAGTTGGACACTATGAATTTTTGGTGATGCCACATGGGCTAAAGCTTTACCATGGTTCCAGTCAGTCATCAATGACACTTTTGTGTACTCTCTCATCATGAACATCAAGCAATAACTTTTCCAATAGTTTCTCAGAATAAATACAAGCTCAGGTACAGGAATATGGAAGAGAAGATTCTACAGTACAGGATTATTGTGTGTGTTAGACTCAAGAAAAATTTGAGTTGTGTCTTTCACGAGGATCACAAGACATTCTTTTAATTACTATTGAACAAGGATTTATTGTAATCATGTGCAGGAAGGTAATATTTTAAACGAATAAAGAATTGATATGAAATATATTGCTTTATTATAATTTAGATGTTTGTACTTACATATTACTATGTAGCTCTTTAATAACATCTTCTGCTGCAGCCAGAAGACAAAATACAGAAACCATTGATGACCTTTTGTTATATCATTCTATGAAAATGCATCAATCCAAATGCTCTCTCATAATCCATGCTCTTCAGGCCACACAATCCACCTCTCCAGATGGAAGCCCTTGGGGCTTGATGGGTGTCATACACATCCTCAAACACACCCCTAGTGTGAAGTTGCCAAATCTTGAGCAGTGCAGCTGTTTTTATGAGCTGCCATTAAAAATGTTGATGAAGCAGCTTTAGGGAAGAATAAATCACTGTTTCAGTGTCCTCTCTTTCCCATTTTCTTCCCATTACTCTTTAAATGTCTGACACATGCATATCGTCATCCAAAATCATTGGCATCAGACACAGCAGCCTATTGACTAATGAGATAAGGAGATAGATGCTTTCTTAATATTACACAGTACTGAGGAAATAAATGTACACGTCACACGATGTACTGAGGAAATACATTCAACTTCCAGCTTAATAAAGCATATCATTCAGTTACTACTATTAACTATGTAATAAGTACATTGGAACTAACAGGAAATATACTGTATATGAGAGTAAAGTAGTAAGTCTGGACTAATGCACAGAACATTTGCTGTACATTAAAAACATACTTTCAAAGAGACTTGTTATACTAAGAGATTCCTAATTAAAATCAATTGTTTGTTTATTGTGAAATCTTTATTTGTTGAGGAAAATTAATTGTTCTCAACTCCAGCAACAACAATTTTTCATTCTGTGGTGTGTATTATAACACTATATAGCCAAAGGATCGTTGACATCTGACCATCCCACTCCCAGTGCTGTTTGCACAATATTTTGGATCTTGGCTTTGAGGAATTGTGATCATTCAGCCACAAAAGCATTAGTGAGTTTAGGTGCTGATATCGAAGGAGAAGGTCTGGCAACCAGTCAGCGTTCCAGTTTAACCCAAAGCCATTCAGTGGGGTTGAAGTCAGGGTTCTGTGTCGGCCACTTGAGTGCTTCCAGTTAGTCAGATACTTATCCTGTAACCAATAGCTTTCTCTTACATTAACCTGCAATCAAGTCAACAACATGAATGTAAAAATCAGTACTTTGTTTTAATTTACAGTTTGTTTTGATCATCAGTTCATTTTATTTCATTTATTTAACAAATAATTTGCTAGTCGAGCTATGAAATACTATAGATTATGTATGTGTTAATAATATGGGTATATATCTAACTAATGATTTAAGTGAATACACAAGTCAGTTTTGAATATAGACAATGTCTTTCATTTAATATTGAATTAAATTCTATTATTTTTCGTGTTTTGTTGCTTAAAGGTTGCACAGCCATAATTCTAGTTCAAAAATTGTTTACATTGAAATAAATGAATAAAAAAGTATTTTTTTGCTTCTGTCTATATAATCATGCTTAATTTGGTGAAATGTTACTCTTCTTATAATTATTGATACCATATTAAGATTAGACAAGTCACATTTTTAGGAATAAGACTTATTTAGGCTAGAATAGCTGATTGTGATTTGCAATGATAATTGATTTGTACAAGTTTTGGCCATGCAACAGCATATCACTATGAGTCTCAGTATAAATGCTATAACTTTACAAGCCCAAACAAGGCTTTCAATAGAGTACTATATGTAATGGTGTGTAATACAGGTCACTCATTTTTTAACCCAAAGAAGCAAATAGTGAGAATGCTGATGGTGTTTTGTTATTGTCGTTCAAGAGTTCTCAGGAGAGCTGGGCTTTGAGCTATTTCTTGAAGGTAATATGTTAATCTTCTCCTGCATATAATGCACTGGAACTATATAATACCCTTCTGCATCATAAGCAGTGGAAAAACGCCAGTGAAAATGAATACATTAAAGATAGTGCTGTAAGGAATATGGCAGTAGCAGTTTGTATTTATTTCTTAAGAAGAAGGATTGTGTATGAGGCTGATGTTCTGCAGTCTTTGGTCAATCTGCCTTACTAGACACATAGCTGAGCTCCTGAGCCACATGATGGATGAGGGACAGAGGTTTTGACAGTCTTTCAGACCCAATAGGGAACCTTAATGCTGGGATCAGATTCATCTCTCTCTCTCTCTCTCTCTCTCTCTCTCTCTCTCTCTCTCTCTCTCTCTCTCTCTCTCTCTCTCTCTCTCTCTCTCTCTCTCTCTCTCTCTCTCTCTCTCACACACACACACATACACATGCCAAGTCCCTCTCATCAACACACACACTGAACAAAAACCAAAGTGTAATGGAAATATTGGATTGTGAAGGTCAACACCTTCTTAGCCACTGATGCAGCAACAGCAAAAATGGCACATCTAACGTGATGGATGTTTAGGGTGGGGCAGTGCTAACAGTCCTTCATGTGCTGCTCTCGTGGGTCACATACATCAAGGGTGAGGTGTGCATGTGGATGATTTTTGATTTAGATGAGAAACAGTGAGAAAAGATCATGTGCCAGACAGCAGTGTACTGTGAAAGCTCTGGCTAGTTGACCTCAGATGTGTATTGTAATGATAAGGTTTGGGTAGAGGTATGAGAGTGTGTGTGTGAGTGAGAGAGAGGGAGAGAGAAAGAGAGAGAGAAATTCTTCCTCATGAGACAGCCGTGTGCAGGTGAGCTAGATTCTCAATGCTGAGCTGAAGCTCTACATCCGTCATGGGACTCTAAGAGGGAATGAGAATCCAGGAATATAATGAAGATGCAAGCTCATTGGGAGTCATCTTCCTCTTCTTCTGGGAGTAGTTTTTATCTGTCCTTTCTGCTACTCAGCCAGCTGGGAGGTTTCCAGCCAGAGGATGATTGCTCGAAGTGGGACGTAGCCAAAACCAGTTTATTTCAGTCACTGTTCATGGTTCTTGATTTTTATGCTGTAGGATCCTTACATGAAGCACATCATATCCTGTCTGTGTTAAATAGCAAACTTCTCTCCTTGTATGTAAAAACAAAAGTACCATTTTCTTTGCTATTCAATTTATATATCACAGTTGTGATGATGCTTAATATTTTATACCTATAAAACATTTATTAGAGTACACTAAAAAGCAACATTACTAATTAAAGCATAACTAGAATTAAAAATACCTCTCTGCACTGATATGCTGATAAAAACTGCTTCTTTACTACATCTGCATTTGCCTCTTCGCATCCTCATAAACTTTGATCAGTGTAGCACAGAGAGCATCCTGACAGGTAGCAATGCCAAACAAAATTGCAAACTAGGCAGCTGAACATAGTTCTAGTGGATCTCTTCCAGGATATTTATATCAGCCTGTGAAAAGACGAGGCAAGAAAAATGATCAAAGATCTCAATCATACAGACCAAAATCTGTTCGCTCAGCCATGACCACATTACAACAAGCACAGAGTAATTCAGTAAGAGTTATTTTCCACATGAATTCAATTTCAATTCTTAATGGGAGCCATTTTCATTGACCCCATTACTTTTTTCCTAATTTTCCACTTCAGGGACAACACACACACACACACACACACACACACACACACACACACACACACACACACACACACACACACACATGGGACCTGTGCACATTACTATTATCTTTGTGTTGTTGTGTTCTATTATATGTGCACTCAGTGTTGTCTCACACATATTTCATTGCTTTTCAATCAGTATAAACAAATGAATTATTTTATTGCCCACAAGTCTGATATAAAATGAATCGGGACGCCTTCGGCTTTCGTTGTGTGATGTTGTTCCTCTGTTAGGATAACCTTACACGGAATTTTAGTGGTTGAAGATGTCGTCTTCAAATTTAAGGTGCTTATGGAAAAGTACTTGGGGCATCTCAGCGAGCAGAAATGGGGTTGATATCACCATTTATTTTGAAAATATAAACATTTGTGTGAAAAAACCTAAACATTTTTAAATCCCTGAGTATCTACTTTCAAATGAGTCTCTGTAGAGTGTGACAGGACAAAGAAATTGAATGCTGAACTTCCACACACCAAAGGAAGTGTAAATTCTATGACAAGAAAATAATTTAACAGTTTTTTTCTATCGATCAAAATCGAATGTGAGTGGACACTAGAAGCAGAGTGGCTCTCCTCCACTCTTATGTCATTCTCTCACCGGATGTTTAAATAGTAAATGACCATTTACCTCCAGTCAGAAGCAATGGAATGTCTTAATTTCTTCTGAGATGCTTAGAATCTTGTAGATATACCAAAATGTTCACAATATGATTTGACTGCGAAGGTGAGATGAGACACACTTATAGAGACATGAGCTATACATACTCATGAGAGAAGTATAGATCTTGTCACTGTTTTCTTTAGGGGGAAATTTTAATAATGCCTTTTAGAGAAACATTTGGTGACAAAGGAGATTTTAAATTAATATTATTGATATTGAATAATGATATTAAATTTGAAAACAAAACAAAATAATAACCACTAAACATTTCCAACTTTAAGCTGTGCTTTAAAATTGAGCCAAAAAGAACAATCAGACTGTTGCTCCGTATAAAGTCAAAAGGACACACGTGTCTAGATTATCTGAGAGGTCCAAACCTGTTCCAGCATTACAATGCCCCGTGTAGAAAATGTGATAGATTTGGGATGAATTCGAATAGAGGCCTCATCATCAAAACATCAGAGCCTGATCTCACTAAAGCTCTTGTGGCTGAATGAGCAAATCCCCACAGCCACACTTGAACATCTAGTGGAAAGCCTTCCCAGACAAGTGAATGCTATTATAACAAGGGGAACTAAATCGACACATACTGTACATAAGGGTATAATTGTTCAGGTGTCTATATACAGTAGAGTATTAATATCCATAACAAATGAGTAATCATATACTTCAGGACATCTGCTAGAAGAAATCCAGATAAAGATTTCGATCCATATTAAGGAAGTAAAAGGAAGGGGAATAAAACTTTACAGGAACCAGATTCAAGCAGGAACACATCCTTCACTGGGTGTCACCAGATACTAAATAATAAATCATTATATATCTACCACATCTTAATGATTACAGCAGCAAGTCTTCAGTATCTAGGTGAAATCTACAGTATCTATCTGTCCACTGAAGTAGATGAGCTAATAAACATGGGTATAAAACAGGAATCAACACTCTGGTGGCTGATGAAGCTACTCTTTTGTATCTGTTTCAAGAAATAAGAGAAACTTGAACTTTAAAAGCTGGGGTTGTATCAAATCTCTTTGTTGCACTGTGTTTAACCAACATTGTTCAAGGATTCTCAAACGTAACCTCTCTTTCCATTTATTTACGATTGGTCTCTTTAAACGGCAACTGACAAGTTTATAGAATTTTCCATTAAGGTTTACATGTTCATAAACTGTAATACAAACTTAACGCGTGCCACTTTGCAAGAAGCAGACTGAGAAACCACGCCAGGATCTCCAGCCTGCCAGCAGCACCAGTGCCAAAGCAACACTGAGTGATTAACTGCTCTGCTGCACTCTCTTAAAGTGTAGCACCAATTTGGCCTCAACCTCCCTCGTTATTTACACATTAAATTCCAACAGCTCAACATGAGCATGCATCTGTGCATAATGTCCCCTGTTCACCGAGACCGGACTGTGAGAATTGGCTGTTAAAGTAATATGAGATTGAAAGGATTATTCAGTAAAGGCACAAATTCTGCTGTTCAGAAAACCTCCTTAAGTTGACTGTAAACATTATGAATAATTTGTATAAGTTATAGAATGTTGCATGGTGATCAAGCTGGGCATGTGGGACCAGTGTACAATAACAAGAAAATAACAAAATTTGGCAAAAGTGTGTTTCAGAGTTTAGTGCTACTCCCACATGCATTTGCAACATTCTATACATTTTACGAGTTAATCATAATGTTTACAGTCAACTTGAACAGGTTTTCAGAATAGCAGGATTTGTGCAGTTATGAAATTCAACCTCTTATTGCTTTAACAGGCGCCATTAACAGTCCTGACCTCGGGTCACTATCTGTGCAATGTTTCACATGTTGTCCTCGTAGGTTTCATCACACCTTCCACAAACACACTATTAACTAGATTTGTCCATGGGTGTGAATTAGTGTGTGTATGGTGACCTGTGGTTGACTCATATCCCATACAGAGTGTGTCCCTGCCTGTCCACAAAGCATTTCAACAGTAGGCTCAGGATTCATTAGAACCCTGGATAAAGAAGCTAGTAAAGATGAATGAATGAATATCATGTTTTAGTAGCATCAGAATTAAACTTCCATTAGTCTGCCAGAGAGATACAGTATGACGTAAGAGAGGTTTTGTTAAAGATGCTGATAGCAAGAAAGAAACCAATAGGAGAAAACAGAAAGAGCCACAACTAAATATAAGGCATTGGAGTCACTAAGCAACAAGTCAGACCATAAAGGAAACTATGAGGTAAGATAAAGACCCTTATACACAGGCTGAATAAATGAAGGCCAAAAAAAATCATACTGTGAAAAAGGTTCTAAGTCCGATGAGACTATAAAGAAAATGTTTCAATATGTCTCTTTGCAATATTGTGACACTAAACATCTGAAAAGTTCTCCTGAATGTTTGTGTAGCATTCCTCCCCACTGCTACACTTCCAGTACTGGCTACGGGTGGCTGGAAGAATCAGATTTTAAACACTGGTGCTTGCCTACAAAAGCAAAAAAAAAAGCTCTTATCACACCCCACACTGCACAACACTCTCTAAGACCTACTCACTACACACTACTCACAATGTCCCACCTTCACTCAGAGAACAGGGAAGGCATCAAGAGACTTCTACAGTATATTCTACAGGTAGCATTTGGTTGGTGGAATGAACGTCCCCTCGATGTCTGAACAGCCGAGTCGCTTGCTGTCTTCAAATGACGGTTGAAGACCTACCTCTTCCTGAACTACTTAAACTGTATCGACTCCTAACAGAGTTTAAGACTGATTCTGTTCCTATCTGTGACCTGATACCTGATGTATTCACTGATAGAGCACTTTCATGTGTCTCTCTGGATAAGGTCATATGCCAAATGCTGTAAATGTAAATGTTATGTCAAATGATTTATTTAGTAAGAAATATGACATTATGGATGTCAGTAATAAACTCTTTTGCTCCGACAGACACAATTATATTCACGATAAAGAAAGAATTTTTTTTTTTTTTTTTTTATAAATGCAGCCGGTTTTGATGTGCACTCACAAACTTGTCATGGAGAGCCACATAACATCAAAAACAAAGTGAACATTAATCATTCTCTATACTTGGGTTTTAGTTATGAAACACTGGCTCTGTACCAGCACAAAGGGCAACATGGACCCTGAGCAATCACTGCCTCTATTAGCACTCTCCCTGTGGGATGAACCCCAGCCACCCTGATCCTTCACTCCAGCGCAAATCATCCTTAATGGTGCCATCGTTGGCCGCCGGGGACGAGAGTTAAAGCATCGCTGTTCATACACACACCTCAGCAGGTAGAGATTACCAACCTCAGCAGTGCCGTTATCTGTGCAGACAGTGCAGACTCACCGTCCTCCAGAGGGATAAAGCAGCAGAAGCCAACATGTAAAACCTCCAGCTTTGACAATCAGAACTATGAGATCCCTGTTTTAGTCACAACATCAAACTCATTCTGTTGATATTAGTCTACTGTAATGAGAACTGAATACTTGGCAACATTTGATTTTAAAACTGATGTCTGAAAGGCTTGTGCCGAAACTCAACAGGTGACAAAGCTACAGATAAGAGTCTGGGTTGGGTTGCTGATCAGAAGGTCAGGGTTCAAGCCCCAGCACCACCAAGATGCCACTGTCAGTCAACTGAGCAAGGCCCTTAACCCTCCCTACTCCAAGTGCACTGTATCACAGCTACCCCGGCACGCTGACCCCAACTTCCTCATCTGGGATATGTGAAGAAAAGAATTATACTGTGCTGTCATGTATGTGTGGCAATAATAAAGGCTTATTCTGTCAGGCAGTGGTGGCTCAAGCCGTTAAGGCTCTGGGTTGTTGATTGGAGGTTTGGGGTTCAAGCCCCAGCTGTTAGGAGCTACTGGGATATTTCCCAGCCAGATCCCCAGAGGGTGCTGACAGGCGGTACATCAAAGCTGGCTTTTTTCCCTATTGTTCTGCCCATCTTCCCATCATGTCACCGGTTCCTCATTTATCCTAATGTTTTACCTTATACTGTATATACCAGTCCTGTTGTATGTCTTTATCAGTCATTGTTTCATGTTTGCATGGTATGGTTATGTTTTTGTTTTGTTAATCATGTTGTATTTGTCCTGTGTTTGGTGTAAGTCATTTTGTAGTTTACTTTTGTTCTTTAAAGCTACTGTAAGCTTCCCTGAATCCTGCATTTGGGTCTGATTCTTGTGATCATGACTGCTGTGGAGATCCGGGGTTTGATACCCGTACGTCACACAAGCACTGCCAAGCTGACACTACGGGTGCTGTATCATCCAAAGCTTAGATATGAGAAGAATGAATGTATATGTGATAAATAAATAAATAAATAAATAAATAAATAAATAAATAAATAAATATACAGTCATATGCAAAAGATTAGGAACCCCTGACAATTTCCATGATTTTCATTTAGAAATATTTGGGTGTTTGTATCAGCATACACTCTCCCATACATCTTCACCTTGTGCAAAGTGTGCTGAATTGTTGAACGATGCACAGTGACACCATCTACAGCAAGTTGATGTTGTTAGTCTTTGGAGGTGGTCTGTGGTCTTCCATAGCCTCACTATGTTCCTCACAGTGAACACTGACAGCTTGTATCCCTGTGATAACTTTTTGTAGCCTTCCCTAAACCATAATGTTGAACAATCTTTGTTTTCAGATCATTTGAGAGCTGTTTTGAGGCCTTCATATTGCCACTCTTCAGAGGAGAGTCAAAGAGAACAACAGCTTGCAATTGGCCAACTTAAATAACGTTTCTCATGATTGGATGCACCCGTCTATAAAGCTCAAGGCTTAATGAGCTCACCAAACCAATTGTGTGTTCCAATTAATCAGTGCTAGGTAGTTACAGGTATTCAAATCAACAAAATGGCAAGGGTGCCCAAATTTATGCACCTGTCTAATTTCATTTTGATGCATATTGCACATTTTCTGTTAATCCAATAAACCTCATTTCACTACTGAAATATTACTGTGTCCTTCAGTTAGATAGATCAAAATGAAATTGCTGATCCAAACACCCAAATATTCATAAATACAAAAAATCATGGAAATTCTAAGGGGTTCCTAAACTTTTGCATATGACTGTATATTTCAGATTCATGCAATGCTTTAAGCCCAAATATGGGATTCTACAGACCCTTTGTACTGAAAAACCTACAATAAGGACACGTGAGCTGCAAACACTATACACATACTGTAGCCCTGACAGAGCACACAGTGTTACAGGTTCATTCTGTACCGTATTAAAATCTTGTTTGTGTAGCGGCTGCAAATCAATACTCCTTTCTCGTCCAGTCGGCAAACAAAAGACACATTAAAGCAAGTGAAGGTGTGTGTTAAGAGAATGACCTTTTAGAAATGGTGCATTTAAGACGTCAATTAGTTTGATAAAGAAAACCGAGCCGAGTATTTTGGGCCGGATCTTGTTGACCTTTACCACATTTCGTATGCAAAATGACTCTGTTCTCAGTGGTGCACAAAAAACATGTAAAGTCAAATATCTCTGTTTTGCCCTTGTGGCATTTGTATCTTAATTGAGATAAATGCACAACTGAGTAGTCTATTGGGAGTGACGGAGGCCCAGTATACGGCTGCTGCTTTCTCAGATGAGGCTGTATTTCACTACGTCACATGACCGAATACTACAGTGTGACATGGATCTGTACAAGCACAAAGCTTTTATTTAATTAAGGCAGCATTGTCCAATCCTGTAAGACTCCCGTGGGTCGTGCCGGCTTCCCATTCGGCCTTTGGATTCATGCAATGCTTTAATTCATGCAGTGCATTAATTCCTGCAGTGCTTTAAGCTGCTTAATAAATTAAGCAGCATAAAGTTTTAATTTCCAATTACAATTTTACACACACACACACACACACACACACACACACACACACACACACACACACACATGGGGGAAATTAAATTACGATGTCAGACATAATGAAAATGAAATTTAGCTGGTTTTATGTTGAGATTTATGTTGACAATAAAAAGAAAAAATGTGCTAGGTGGAAAAAAAAGGGAAGATTTGTAGCAGATTGAAGTGAATTGCTAATGTCTTAATGCAAAAAAAAAAAGGAAAATGGGGAGGGAAAAAAAGACAAGACAAGACAAAAAAAAAGAGCAAAAGTTTAGAAATATGAAAAAAAAAATTGGATCTGAAAATCCACTCAAACAGAGCAGACACTACTGTGGTGTGTTTAACAAAGGTTATAAAATGTGGTACTTCAATATAAAAATAAACAGATGGAAAAACAAAGAGATATAGATAGACATTAGGCAGCTGTATTAGCCAGAGATTAGATCAATATTAGCAAGAGGAACAGCTAATCTATTAGATTAAGATATAGATTAGACAGAATAAATATATCCATCTTGATTAGATCAATGTTTTAGACAGATATAGATTAGATAGATTAATTAAGACACAGATTTGCTAGAGATAGTGAGAGCTACTGTATATAGAGAGCAACATATAACAGATATTGATAGATTAGACAGAGAGACAACATTTAAATACTGGCATGAAATGGAAAAAAAAGTTTAAATATGAATAGAAAAATTAAAAAAAAAAAAAAAGGTATAAAACAATAAAATAAAAGCAGGAGCTGGGTGTGTTTGAGACACTGAACACATTTCAGTGATGCAGCGTAATGTGCAGTACATTCAAGATGAAATACTGTACCTTAGTGAGCTTTCCAGACCAAATCAAATATTTTTTGATCTCTGTAAAAGTCTGTTAAATAAAGCCAGGATGCACAGAATCAGCACACAATGCACAAGTCAAAAGAAGAAATTTAGATGTTTATTTAGAAGACACACTGATTGTCAGTTACATGAAACAGGTGACATGCAGGTTACATGATGGGGTTTACACGACAAGACGACATATCTTCCTCATAAAGAACAGAAGGAGTACAAAACCCTGGGAGAAAGGCACATTTTTATTCACTTCAATCATTTATTCACCACGTCTGTAAATAAACTTCATTTATTAATTAAATATTGACTTAGATTTGAGCATTTGAGTTAGAAGCTGCAATCACTTTTTATTGCACTACAAATCTCCACCTGAAAGTCCACGATCAGGACGGTGATATTAAAGCACCGCTCAGCCTCCTGCTTCTGCTTCACTGAAGGAGCTGAATTGTGCAGGGACGAATAAAAATAATCATCTTCAGCTGAATTCATATGAGCTGAACGCAACAGGTGTAAATCCTGAGCAGGTTACGGCAGTCTCACGCTTGAGGCTGCTGTGCAGGCTTCTTCTGCTTGTCTTTAGGTGGTCGAGCACTCTCACAGAGAGCAGCAGTCATTATACAGTAACAAACATGTTCCCGATGATCAGAGCATAGAGCGCCGATGAAGAAAATGCAGGAAAGACAGCGATGTAACGAGATGGTGATGTGTTAACAGCTACGACACAATTACACACATGTTCAGTAACTGCTGGAACCCTGAGGGGCCACTTCCACTGTCGGTCAAACGTTTAGGGGTTGCAATGTGTTTAAAAAAGGTAAAGGCTAACTATTTGATTTCAGGAAACGCTCTTCTGTGCTTCTTTAGTGCTGATTACTTTTAATCCAACTGCTCTCAGACTGATAAACGCTTTAATCTATCCCTGTCTCTTAGGCAGTTCTTAGTTGGGTTTGAGGAGAGCTGGAAAACATTAATAATAATAACAAAAAAATAAAAATAAAACACACCCCCAAACCTTTGAGAACTAGTGAATGTGGAGGAGATGA
This sequence comes from Tachysurus fulvidraco, assembly GCF_022655615.1. Classification (NCBI taxonomy): domain Eukaryota; kingdom Metazoa; phylum Chordata; class Actinopteri; order Siluriformes; family Bagridae; genus Tachysurus; species Tachysurus fulvidraco. Next base: position 12,991,075 of record NC_062532.1, on the reverse strand, counting down.
TAATGACGAAAAATACGATGCGAGACAGGATTAAAAAGTCATATATATATTAGGTTTTGAAATATATTCAAGCAAGCAGTATGATAAGTAGTAAAACTCACACAGTGGACATGGAGACATAAGGTGCAGGTTTTCATTTATATACACATCTGTCCCAGTGCTCTATGCATGACTAAACCCAAACACAGGAAATCAGAAAGCCCAGGTTGCGTTATAGGTAAGTGAAACCAGAGTGAGTGTGCAAGCATCTCTGCTTGAGGAGTCGAGACTGAACTGCAGCTCTCTGTAAACCCTTCACTGCTGAGGACAACTGAGGACACCCAGGTTCTGAAATGCTGAAAATGGAAGCCATGAAATACTAATTATCCCTGATTTGCTTTGCTCCTACTATAGCTCTCGCCCACACTAAGGTGCATGTGGCTGTTTCGTTTGGTTTAAAAAAAAAAAAAGGAGGGAGGAGAGAGAGAGACAAAGGAAGGACGGGAAAAGCGAGAGAGAGAGAGAGAGTGAGAGTGAGTGTGTGAGAGAGAGAGAGAGAATGAGTCGGTTCTAAGGATTACCATTCCAAAAAGGGGGGAAAACCTATAATAAACATTTTGTTTGTAATTGCTAGCAAAAGAAATCTAAACTAAATGGACTCAAAAGGAACAAAATGTTCAAAATAAATGGGCAAAAAATAATAATAGTGTCAACTGACTGAGGTTTGTTAAAAGCTGAAAATTGTTACAGTACAAACTGAATTGTCACTTAAATGAATGTCTTAAGCAAATTAAAGCTCAAATTAACCTACAGTCAAAAAAGATTTCTTTACTTTAGTCCTTCCGCAGTCTAGTAAACAAAAGTATCATTCTCATGTCAAATTAAACTCAATTTTGCTCCCTTTCCCTATTTAAGTTCAACTGTGTAACTGAGTGAATGAAACCACCAAACCTTACAGAATAAAACAAAATGCATGTTGAAACTAGTGAAAGTTTTATACAGTAAACCGCATGCTTAGATCTTGTTTTCTGCTGTCAGTATGATATTAGCTGTGACAAACATCAGGCAGAAAGTCGCCCAAATCACCACAAACACGACCCAGAATGTGTGTCGGAATGGAGACCTGTGTTTATTCTCCACTTCTCTTCCAAACACAGGCTCCAGGTGGCGCCGACTAAAGAAGACCAGGGCAGCAGGAATGATGTATTGAATGCCTGTGCCTGCGTAGGCTCCAGTGATGCCCACGAGAGCTTCTAGGTCATGAGTACAAAATGCCACTATGATGGGTGGCACCAAAGTAATCAAGGGAAACACGATGCGGTCCACCACCCATGGGTAGGTGCCTCCGTCTCTGTGGAAGAGCGTCTTCCAGTTGTTGCGCAGCGTGACTGCGATTATAGGAAAGTTCGTGCTGATTGTAAAGACAGGGAACAGTCCTAAAAAGTAGCGGAGGAAGGTCACGTCCAGTACGTCACAGTTATCGGTGAAGTTTAGTGTGTACATGTCTCGCAGCAGCGAGCTGTCGAAGCAGAAGATGGCTGTGAAAGAAAGCAGACTGTAGAAGGCCAGGATGAGTACGTAGTCCACGGTTAGAAGCGCAGTCACCCTCCGTTTGTCTGAGATAGGTGTTATCAGAGAGGGCAGCGAGTGCTGGCACATGAAGGAGTACACACACACACCAAATAGGTTGGGAACTCCACTAAGCTGCGCCACCTTAGGATTGCCTTCTCTGTGGCCCTTTGAGATGCGAATCAGCGCCAGGATTATCATCATGGTGAAAGCTGAAAGATAAACAGATCGAAAAGCGGTTATTATATAAAAGAACACCTGAAACTCTGCTCATTCGTGCAATCAGCCAATCAAGCAGCAGCAGCAGCACAACCATGCAGATACAGGTCAAGAGCTTAAGAGCATCAGTTAATGATCAAACATCAGAAAAAGTGATATCCTCTGATGGGGTTTCTTCTATATTCAGCTGTACAGTTTTGTTGAGTTTGTTCCCAATCTAGCTTCAGATTCCCGTTTTGAGCTGATGGGAGTAGAACCCAACAAAGTCACCTACTTGTTGTAAACAAAATCTGCCTTAACATTCAAAGTGTTCTACATCATGAGCTGCTTTTTTGCACATCACAAATGTATAGAGTGGTTACTATAGGCATCCGGTTAGCTTAAAAAAGTGTGGACACTGGTGTCGAATCAACAAGACATCTCCACATCAAGACATCAGCTCAAAGTTTTTTTTGTTTGTAGCCCCATACTGCAAAGATTGTTGTGTGTAAAAATCCCAGGAGATCAGCAGTTTCCCCATGACTGACTATCATTTTAACCTCCGTGCAGCTGCCTACAAGATGGCAGGTGGTCAGTGAGTGGATAAGGTTTTAAAAAAAATAGCAAGAGATTAGGACGGCATCACTCTGTGTCTGTGTTATCATACAGTACGTTATTATCCACACCTACTCCATTAGACGCCTGTAAAGCACAAGTCCAGGAATCACGCTGTGCTTATAAGTGTAACTTTATAGAGATGTATTTAAATCCCATTCTTAAACTTTTTGATGCTGTAAACTTCTTTGAAATTCAATTCAAAATTATACTAGAACAATGCAAATGCTGTCTGTTCACAGCCTCACTGCTTTGTAATTGTGTCTTCATTCTCCAGATGGCACGTTGGACACGGACATTCTTTACATTTTTATAATAAACAAATTAATAGCACATTGTTCTATTTATATCATGTGCAATGTAAAACGGACGCACGTTATAATCTTTAACTGTTAAATTTTGTTGTGAGACTTGGGCTGAACTGTTGAAACATTGAAATGGGATGAAGCTCCATTCAGAACCAGGAACTAGAGTAAAGTTGTAAGCTTGTGAAAACCTGCTGCTTCAGTCTAAACCAGAGTTAATCACATGGTCTGTGTGAAGCCCCTATAAAATTTGGGACTAATAAATTAAACACACTGATACAATATTGAGCGTAAAATGTTATTTTAGATTTCTATTTTCTTCTGTAATGTTTTTTTTTTTTTTTTTAGAAGTTCATTCACTGTAAGATTTGTTACAACTGTGTATATTAAATTGGTTACGATGGAGTTTGCATCAGTTCAAGGCGACAGCATTTACGTGGAAGCGAAGCGACCCAGATGGGCCTGTACTCAGAATCGGCTACGGCATATCAGGGGACGAAGTGAGTGTAAAACAAAGAGAGGATTGTTTGCTTCGTAAGACCTTCGATTTGAAGAGGATTCCTCAGGACGGGTCACCATCTGAACATTCCTACTAGCTCTGCTCCAAGTATTTGAGAGTCCAGTTTGACCGAGCTGATTGAAAGCGATTCGTGCACCAACGAGTTGTGGCCATTCAAAACGTACTCTACTAAAGACTATGTTTGTTTGTTTTTTTACCTATAATATCTGATATCTGGCTCTCTTGATAATGTAACTGATATTTGCAGTGTGTATTGCACTTAATTAGGTTCAATTGGGTTTAATTGGGTTCATATGAATCAGTTCAAGGGTCATCTGGGTGCAAGAGAGTCTGTTGTATAATCATGCAGGGGAAAATGAGTCCATTAAATCACTATTGCGACTTATTCAGTGGTAGTTTACAGGTTTTACAGGTGCTATTTCTGGTCTGTTATATTTAATCCTCACTCTAGTTTGGGGTTGCCTACAGTATATACTGCTCTTGACCTGGGCCCAGCATGGAAAGTATTGTGATTCAGTAAAGGCAAGTTTCCTTCGAGTTATTTTAATAATCTGAATGAAACTTTTTCCCCTTCCATTTTTCCTACATTGTTGAGTGATTACGCTTGCCGGCGTGGTGTTAATGTTATAAATAAATGGCCAAGTTCAAATGTTTCTGACTTGTTGCTGATGTGATACTGACAGACTGTATAAATGATTGTACAGCTCAACTGTTATTTCTAAGATGCAATCTAGTTGTTGATCCCTTTCCTCAAAAGCACAGCGTTGCTCAGCAGTGGACATCCACCACATAAATTAAGCACTAAAGCCCACCCAATCCTAGTGTCCAGCAGTGAGCAGAAAGGCCACATCTAATCGATAGGAATTAATGCATCATCGGTGACTTCCAGGGTCCTTGAATCTCTAAGGAACACTAAAGCAGGCTTGGCATTCGTGTTACAGCGTGTTGAGTGCAGGCTTTTCACCTCTCACTGCTCAATCACACCATTACAGGGGGAATTAGTCACAGCCCTCCTCCTCCATCGCACCCTTGGTTCTTTAAGATGCATGATGCATCTCCCACCTTGCCAGCAAGGGGACAGATTCTCTTGCCCTTGGACCAAATCTCTCGCAATGCATTTGGGCTCAATCAGCAAGAACAAAGCATCACTGTTCTCAAGAAAAATTAATTGGAGTGGAGGCTAGTGTAAGGACAGTCTGTGTAGAGTCGAAGGTCTAGGTTTCACCGGACAGAAGAGAAGTCTTCCCAATAGTCAATAAATAAATCAGGAGCAGTGCATTATGGCTGTGACAGTTTAATGCATGCCATGGGAATAAAATGAACATTGCAATTACGAGGACAAAATGTACTCCGACAAAAAAAATGAGAGCAATGTGAACCGTGTTACAGCATGATGGTGAGCCTCCTGAGCAAGAAAGCGTAGAAATAAATGGGGAGCCAGTCAACCAGCTTTCTCCAAGAAACAGGCAAATGCCAATGTCCTCATTTAAATTACAAGAATCACGAACAATTAATAACGAGCATAAAAAAAGCAGCAGCAGTAAGAACAACGTGCACAGAAATATATATATTCTATATAATAAATTATTTTTTTTAACCACCAAAAATCTTAAGCAATTATATCCTCATCTATTCACAGATGATATTTCAAAATATCATATCATATATTTCACAAATCAGTCTTAGTGACTTCATTTCCACAATGCAGTTGCTTAGAATAATAAGGAATGAAATAATAATAAAGTAAACTAAAATGTAAACAATTAATGTAATAATTACAATGATTATTGTACATGTAGTCATATATTGGCACAAGACTCCTTTTAGCTCCAATACTTGAAATCTGATCTTTTTACTCCCGCCCAATATGCAAATATATTTTACCTCTTTTCCGGGGTAATTGAAATGGAATATGCCACCTCCTGAAGTGGTTTGAGCAATCGGATTTATATCCGTCTCGAAACCGTTTCGGAGGGCATTTACACCTGGTCTTTTTACGATCGGATAGCTATCGGATCACAGATCACAGAAAACGCATGAAGTGACCAGGTGTAAAAAACCCCTCAATTCACCTTATCTTGAGTCGCTGCCTTTACCATGCACAGGGTCACAGTTGTTCCTGAGCCAATCTCGGTAATGTGTGGTGCAAGGCAGGAGACCTTCTGCTGCTGAAGTAACGTTTGAACTTAATTCATTGAGGCCGATGCTGAATACTAGCTATTGTGTTTGGCAGTTAGATCAGGAAGCAGACATGCAGGTTATATAATAATTGATAAGTATGAAAGAGGGCATATATCCTATCCTATCATTGCAAATTTGCAGAAAGAAGCATCACATTTGCACAGCGTGAAAGGCAAACAATGGCATGAGCGCAGTGTACATGGTGACGTGCTGGGCATTGGGACCAACCTCTAAACGACCTACAGTATACAGAGATGAAATGTTTTCTAGCTGGCACTGGAGGTGTTGTCATATTGGCAGAAGGTAATTATGCACTGTCCGAGTTAGTGATGGCATGTGACAGAAAGATGCATAAATGTCCTTCTGATAGTTCACGCTCATGAAAGAAACTGCTGGATGGTACGGTTCCTAGGACGGGATTCTTCTTTCATGACTTTAGTAGATAATTAACGTGGAGTGGTGCATGCAATGTACTTTTAGTAAAAACTTTTGTACATTACATTCACATTTCCCAGGATATAAAACATCCTTAAGACGACACACAAGTGACCAAGAAAGCTAAGCTCAGAATATGCAAGTAATAAATTCGCTGGTGCGTACAGTACAAATGTGTTGCTCAGCACCGAGCTCAGTTTTAGAGGCTGCTGTCAGAAGAAAGCCATGTACTAACAAAAGGCTATGCATGGCATTGTTTTCTTTTTTAACAGGTTTGTTGTCCGAGCATCTAAACAGCACATACTGTAACAAAACCCAGGCTCCACTGAGACCCATCCTTCCTATATTACCAGTGACAGACTAAAGAGCTTCAGTCACAGACTCAAGGGCATGTTTAATACAAATACTTCTGACACGCCATTCCGCCATGAGAGTCCACTGTACAGATGCTCAACCTTCACCGCTGAGGCCTCATCGGTTTGAACTGAAATGTGATTCTGTCTACGAACACGCTGCCAAGCGATTCATCACGCAGCCAGCATTCCCCTCCCTTGCCAGCTTGTTGACGAGCAAAGAAAATGCCACTGGTGTTTATGTTTTCGCGTCTTATTCATCTTGATATCTGACACCGGTGCAGTTGACCAGGTTTGAACCGCTAACCCTGAGTGCTATGAAATCTGTAGCTCTCAGGAACACAAACGGATGCAAAACAAGCAAAATTAATTGCAAATGATTGCAAAATACAATTAATGCGGTCATGGAAATCAGCTAGTATTGTTTTGTATTAGGTTTTCTACTGTATAGAGATGGTATGCAGCTGAATTGCAACAGAAACAGAAAGTCTGAAGCTGAGGAGGTCCTGGGAAAAGTGCAGGCAGGCAGAACTGAGCTTTTCTCCCCAAAGGGATTTGGCAGCTGTATCACACTTCGGTATTCCTCCATCTTAATGAGCAGTGCCACTGAGCTCTAGTGGGGGACGTGAGAAGTGTTAGAAGATGCATTTTGTCATTCCCCATTACTCAGGCTGAAAATCATACAGGTAGTGAGTGGGTGTTGACATCCATCCATCCATCGGCCAGCCATTTCCTAAATAATGTTCATTTTACTAACAAAGTATAAGACTTTTTCCAGTCGATACCATTTGATGGTCATAAAACAGCCACATTTCTACAATGGGTTTTGCGATTGCTGAATATTTTACATTTACAGCATTTGGCAGATGCCCTTATCCAGAGCGACGTACATAAGTGCTTAAATCTCTAACATTGAATACATTAATGCTGGCTCACTAGGTTACATACTTAAGATACCATGAGTTTAAAACCTTTGTTCAAAGTGAAAAAGTGTCAAAAGGTTGTATTTTTTATTTTATTTTTTTAAATGCAAAAGATAAGGAAAGAAGTGCTAGTTGAAGTGTTTCCTGAATAAGTAGGTCTTCAACCGCCGCTTGAAAATAGCCAGTGACTCAGCTGTCCAGACCTCTAGGGGAAGTTCATTCCACCACCTTGGTGCCAGAACAGAGAAGAGTCTTGTAGTATACTTGCCTCTTACCCTGAGAGATGGTGGAACCAGTCGAGCAGTGCTGGTAGATCGGAGGTTGCGGGGTGCAGTGCGAGGAATGATGAGGGCTTTGAGGTAAGAGGGAGCTGGTCCATTTTTGGCTTTGTAGGCCAGCATCAGTGTTTTGAATCGGATGCGTGCAGCTAACGGAAGCCAGTGGAGGGATCGCAGCAGCGGGGTTGTATGCGAGAGCTTTGGCAGGTTGAAAACAAGCCGGGCAGCTGCATTTTGGATCATTTGCAGAGGACGGATTGCGTTCATAGTTAGGCCGTTTTAGCATTTAGCAGTTCTGTCTAGCTTTGTTCAAACTTTCATCCAGAAATGTATTTGCAGTTCATGTACAATCTTTTTCAGATAATGTTATCTTTGAAAGAAATGCTTTGCTTTGCTCAGGAGACACTGTTAAAAAATATATATACACACTCAACCACCCCAAGTCTTTCTGTCTTTAAAAACAATACACACTACATAGAGACTTAGTAATATAACTGCTATGATAGCTTTAGAACTGCCAACAGTGTTACACTCAAACCTCCATCCATGAGCACTTGATAACTTCAACAAGACAGACTTCATGTTACAGCTGAATGAATTTCCTGATTAGGTAAGTGCACTTTTTTTGACCGCCAAAAGATGTCAAAAGTCACACTGTCTGGTGTCACCCAGATGAGGAAGAGTTCCTAGAATCTGCTTCCTGTCAAGGTTTCCTCCTAATATCGTCTCAGGGAGTTTTTCCTCACCACGGTCACCTCTGGCTTGCTCTTTATGGATAAATGTAGATGGTTATAAATGTCTAATTTCTAACCCAAATTGAATAATCTGCTAAAACTGAAATATAAGTTAGCCATCTGTATTAAATAATAAAAAAAAACCTCACAGCTTCAACACTGCAGCTAGTTACAAAGCTGTACTTCTGAGAGAGAACCCATCCACTGGAGTTACTTTCCGGCTAGTTTGTTATTCTGAAACCTGGGCTAGCTCAAGGAGGAAACAATGCTGAAGAGCAAAAACATATTTCTCTTCAGTACTCGGGGCAGACGACAAGTGCATTACTCGAAGAAAACTGGCCTCAAGGAAAACATATTGGTCAATTTTATTCGGAGTTGCCCATTAAAATACAGCTATAAGTTATATTGACTCTCACTGCTGGACTCAGCAGAATTCTAGACAAATATGTAACTTTCACAAGAAGTATTAAAACAATCGTGTCACCTGAGCGCTCTGTGAATAGGAAAATTTAATTAGGAGGACCATTGTGTGTATTTTTTTTGGAACATTTTACATTGCCAATGTTCCAGAAAGCAAGACCTCGACATTTCCACCACAATCTCCACACGCTGCTATAACAGACTTGTGATAGGAATTTCACCGGTTTAACTATAATGTGTTTACTGAGCCTCCTGCATGTACACAACAGTAACAGTAATAAAATAATTTCAGAAAAAAAAAATATCATCTAATCTCCTCAGGAAGCAGGACGACCTGATTAATCCTCATCTAGTAATTCGGACCCTTTCTCCAGTTGCATCACATAATATCAATTAAACCTGCATCAGTTAAGACCACTCCCTCGTTCCCTCATGTGTCACTGCTACAGGTGAGAGCTGGTCATCATCCTCTTTACACAGCACTGAAAGGAAGGACAAACCATGACCATTGAAAGCTTTGCTTCTTCCACTCACAGAAATGGTTATGTTGTGTAAGAGGTTCCAGGCTTTACAACCACCCATGAGGATAAAAAAAAGGGAGTACAGCAAACTGCAGTGTAACTGCTACAGTAGCATGTAGAAGGATGTTTTCTCCACTCAGTTGTAGATGAGGTCATGACACTATGGCAGGGCCAACAGTAAGTGGTACAAAGGCTAAAACGCAGAAAGCTCCCCTGATGTTCACACAGCTTACAGAGTCTTATCTGACACACAAACATGACCATCCATGGTGTTTTTCATAGAGCATTACGGGTGACTGGAGATACACACAAGGGGGTCTGGGCTCTGCCCTGCTGTCTGCTGTGAATAATGACTAAGCGCACAGAGGATCATAGAAGAAAAGATTCCCTCGGTCAGACTCTAAGGTGGCTAAAGATACCATCCAGGATATGAGCACACAAGTACTAGCAAAGCTTGGGCTTAGAAAGGCAGGTAGATTCCAAAAAAATAAAATAAAATAAAATAAAATCTGAATAATAAATCCATACCTGTCAAACAAACCTATTTTATATTGTATGACATGGAATGTGATGATACAGGTGAATAATCATGAATAGGTTTGGTCCTATGTAAAGTGGAATATCTGTTGCCACCCAAAGGTTGATTACTTTTCAATTAGGAATAACAGCATGTCTGGCAACCGAGCAAATATATTGTAAACGCCGTTTTGCACATACAAGTGTTTAGCTAGTAAAAAGCACACAATGCCACCCAGTGGATGGATCTTAATGTAAAGAATGCAATTGGTTTTTATATATATATATAACCCGGCCCCAAACACAAGAATGATGGTCGAGACACACAAAAATATTTAGGCTCCCCCGTACCTCTCGGGCAAAAAATCTACTCGCTGTAACTTAAAATAATTTCACACGCACTATGTTACCAGGTAACTTGCTGATACCTGGAGGAGATCAATATTTTATCAGCATTAATGAGCCAAGTTTAGCTGCATAACCAATAATAAAGAGGTGAAGGAGACTGAAGCTGCCTAGCAATCTCCAGAGCAATCCAGAATCTGTCCTCTTGCTGTAGGGTGTATGAGACGTTCTTGCAGAATGAGAAAATTCGATTCTGGGCAACTGCTCTGCAGTAATAGTTCTTTCAAAAGCGATCTAAGTGGTAAGAAAATGCACACAGCTCCAGGTCTGTGTTAAAGCTGGAACTGTAAAACATGGAACCGCCATCAAATTAGATAGCACATATATTCATATAAAGGGGAAAAAAATCTTGGTTCAAGTAAAGGAATAACAGCATAAACATAGAGAAGGAAATTAAACTGTGTTGTATGTGGGGGGTCATTCATTTCTGTGTTGTCTGAAGCCTGCATTTCTTTTCTAAAACTGTAAATGTTCTCTGAATAATTATAGAAAGAACAATGAAACAATTAAGCTATTCTAATGAAACTGTGATCTATAATTAAGAATTTATTTGGCAAGGACCATTTTTCCCCCAGAAGGGTATAACAACCCCGCTGTGGGACTTTTCAATTCACCTAATTAGCAGCTATGCATGCATAAATGTAATAAAGCCCATGGTAATTAGCCATCTCATCTCAAATTGATCTTTATGTACATCCGAACAGATGCATAAACATTTAGTTACTAGGCAACGCTGCATGAACGTCTGCTCTTGGACTGTAGGATCTGGTTAAAGTGTTGTCTGAACCCTCAGAGTTATGACAGCTACTTTATTCCTCCCTGGTTCTCGTTCCCCTAGAGGTCTATAGCCTGGCGATCCATCCCGGGAAGCAGCACAGTGCGTGTCAATGGTGCTGTTGAGAAATGAAGCACTATTGCAGCAGCCATTTTGAATCATTAGCCATCGTGTCACTGAGGGCTGCTGTTGTGACATGCTGAATCAATCATGGGCAGAGGCCAAGTAGGGAGGCACAACCAGAAGTGGAGGAAGAATAAGGCAAAAATGAGTAGCAAATGAACATCGCCTCTGATTATTTGAATCCGTGTTTAAAGGTCCAGACTGTGCGTAGGCCACTAGAGTTCTTCCACACAAGCCATGTCTTCATAGACATTCTCACATTGTGGACAGGGAATGAAATTGTAACGCAACAGCAAACATAGACATCAAAGTATACAATTGCGTGCTTCTAGGTTTGGGGAAGACACACATATGGATGCAATGGGCAGGTTTTTACATATACATCTTAACTTTCAAAGCAGGAACACAAATGTGTGTATAAACTAAAAGAACAATGGCTTATATACACACACACACTAGTTAACAAACCTTAAAACTATAAACTAAAAAATTGTCACAGTGCCTTCTTACTCTTAATGCTCACGGGGGGGATCTCTCACCCATACATACACAAATGTAGTTTAACAGGTTGTCCTTACATAAGTCTGGCAATAGGGTGAAAATATATGAACTATTCCTTTTCAATTTTAAAATGTATTGTGAAGACCATTACAAGGTAATACATTTTTATTGCACTTTATGAGGACATTAACACTGTCTCTTTGTGAGAACTTACCAATCCATCTCATTAGTGAGGTGAGGATCTGAAGGTATTTGGTCTTTTGTGCATTGAAGAACGTGAAAGGACCCAACAGTAGAACGAAGACTGCCTGTGACGAGACAAAGAACACCACAAAGATACAGTCAGGTTTCCTCCTTGTTATTTTATTAGCTTTGTTATTTAAGCTCTTATACAAGACACACAATAAAACTGTTCAGTTAAAATGTTCAGTTAATAAACATATTCTTATTGAATCACTCTCTCTCATTCATATATATATAATATCTATATAATATAAATCTAATACCAAATATCTCAAATTGAAACTAGAAAATTATCGAAAAATGCATTTCCATAGACATTTGAGCTGAAAGGTGGGGGAGGGAGGTAAAATAAATAAATAATTCAATCGTTTGTCCGCTAAAAAGCTATCCCAGCTTAGGTACAGTGTTCACATCCTCATCACGTAGGACCACAAGCTGTATAGACAAAGCACAAGAACACACTAAAAGACAAACTTTATTAATTATTATTCTTTATTCATATCTTCTCTTCTTCAGACATTTCAGATGTCAGGGAAGGTCTTTTGATGTTAAATGCAAAAGAAAGCTGGTCAGTCACTGAATGAATGGGAAAAGACCTGGACAACAGGACTATGTAATCAGATAATCTCAAACTGGTGATCTCAAACTGAAATAGACTACAATTATGCAAATTACTGCCCTGTATTTAGCAGCTTAACAAAAGTACTCTGAGTAACAAAATAGTGAAGATGATATAATCTGTTACTGAAATTTTCACAAAATTATATTTCTTGCCATTCTTTTTCATACATTTGTTGGTATTGTGGTGGCACAGGATGAAAAGGTCAGTCCTCATCATCACCATCACCATCATCATCAGCCAGACGCTAACTGTGAGATATAAATAATCAGTCCTGGGCATGAGCCGGGATCTAGCGATATGTATCTAATACAGCTCTACCAAGAGCCGACCAGAAGACATCCTTTTACACAAGGTACACAAACCATTTTAACTGGCACGTCTCAACAGGCTCGCTGAGATTACATAACTCAACACATCATGGAGTGAAGGCCCAGTAACCCTGAGGATTCATTTCCACCACTTTCGTTCTTTCAGTCAGTACCCACAGCTTGTCCCCACAAATTGAGGACTAAGGTGCAAACATGCTTTTTGTATTTATTTATTTTATATTTATTTATTTTATAAATTGTACAAAGCTCCATCGTAATTTGAAGTGTCACTCATCTCTAAATGAGCAGGGTCTAATTCAGCACAATACATGTGCCACTTCTATAACACACAAATTTGATGTGGCATTATCTGACTTGTCACATATGCTGCATTTTCCAATTCAAGGGCCTGCCAGAAAACTACGGAAACGTGAGCTGTTTCAAAATCTACTGGGAGGGAGAATGGAGGGAGAGAGCGAGAGAGAGAGAGAGAGAGAGAGATAAAGAGAGATGAGCTAGACTGTTTGTGAGGCGTGACACTGACTCTCATGACTAACACCTGTGCTGGGTTACGACAGGAAGTAGGACTGGCATGAAGAACATAAAGGGACTGCAGAAAAGCAACACAGAAGGTTCAAGAAAGAGGGAAGGAGAGGGAAAGAGAGGGAGGAGAGTTATACAATAGCAAGTCTGCCATCTTTTATTTCGTGAGCCAGTAGAATTCTGTCAACATTCCAACCATGTGAGGATTAAAGCTTGAGAATGACTGACTTCAGCTTTTTAACCTGCAGATCAGATTTAAATGCATTTTTCCCTCAATATCCCTCTGGACCATTCCAATAAACTCTTCATTACACGCTCTATCCTGTGCCGCTGCACACACCCTTTGTATAATGTTTTCTTTTAGTGAAAATGCTTATGTTTCAGACTATATTTAAAATTCAGCCGTAGTTAAAAGCAGGGCTTGCATATCCCCCTCCTCTCCAATGAACCAGAAGATTGCTACACTCCTGTAGAGATGTGCTCTGGATGGATCTGAGCATTTCCCTTTTTATGATAATGACCGTGCTAAACAGCAGCCATTTTATGCCTCAATATCAGATAACAGTTCATATATGGCTGAAGCCGCTGCGGTTGTGTGGCAGAGTGGGATGCGTTAAGAGGCAGGAGAGAGAAGAGAAACTGCAAAGGTCACCAGTCTAGTAAGGAGCCTGACATTTACTCCTCACTGAACTTCCACAGACTAAGTTTCAAATACAATCAAAGTATGCTTGAGCCTTAAAGTACAAAAAAAAAAAAGTATTTACTTTTTAAAAGAAACTGACATGTCCATGATCTCCTCTACTCACCCGGCATGGTGTGACCTAGAAACTGTTTCACCCTCTCTCTCACACACACACAGTGCTATCATTACACGAGCATGCGTGTGTGTGTCTTATGAGCACCAAAGTTCAGTATTTACATGTGACCCTCCTCCACCAGACGGCCCGTTCCTAATGAGATCCCAAACCGCTGCAAGGACTAAAGCACCAGACTACTTCCATCTTGACATGCAGAAAATGCTAAAAATATCATATGGGATGATATAAATTCTGTGTCGCAATGCTCTCAGGATTGCTCTTCGACTTCATGTTTAATATCTCTATCTATTGGCAATAAGCTGAACAGATGTTAGATAGCAACCGTAACTAAGGACACGATTATTTTCATGTGTTGTAGAAAGTAGTTTTCTTTAAACAGAAAATGTTCTATTGTAAATTAAAAACAGCAAAATGGTGTCCTGTAATTGGGTTTTAGTTCATCAGCTTAATAAAATTATTGACAGTGACTCAATCTTCCATGCTCCAGTCCTGGACTGCATAATACTACACTATGAGAATAATTGGGTTATAATGATTGGCACTGCTGTGTTGATTAAATTCAATCATTCTGCTTTAAATGATTGCACTTGAATCCAATTGTACTGGATCATTACACAGTTACTACATTATTCACAAAATAAGTGGAAGACGCATCTGAGACAAAATGTCCGGTTTGATCCGTTTCAGGTGATGTGATCACATGGGTTAACAGAGCCATACAATATTGGATACTTAGTATTAAAGTATATTAATAATTAACAAACTTATAATTATACCTAGGGGTTTCATCTTATCCACAACTGATTCTGCTTGTTTAATCAGTTCATCTGAGTGTCCAATCAATCATCAAGTGTGCCTCCAATATTGCTGTAATAAAAATAGTCTGTACTAAATAGTACCCAAGGTTAGAATAAATGTGCTTTAAATGTGCAGTATGATGAAACGAGGATCACAAAGGTACCTGCATGGTCTACTATTTCAGGTAGATTTTTAATTTGTGGATCCGTGGCCACTTTAACAGCTAATATTGCCCACACAGGAGTTTTGTGAATGTTTCCTTTGCCAAATTCAACCAGCAGATGTTGATAATGATGTCGATGTGTCTAGTGTTTGTAGAGTACGTTTTAATGTGTGAATAAAAATGTGAACAAAGTAAATGAAAAGAAAGTTAAATGAACTGATACAGTAGAAATAATGAAGAAACGCTGAACTGCAGTGAGAAGGTTGTTAATGGTGCAACATTTAGGCCACAACGTTCTCTTTTATTACGCAATGTGTTAGTACGAACTAAAAACATCTAACTTTTTTGTGAAGAAAAAAGTACAAAGTATTCAGGGGCATGGTATCAAACTTAAAAAAATCCTGCATACTAACCTAGATATGTAGGTACTGACAAACCTGCGTACTAGCCTGCTTACATACGCTAAATCAAGTGTGTAAATGCTTTCAGTGCCTATCCATAACAATTTATCACAGTTCTGGCACAAATGACACAAAACTCTTCATTTATTTAATTTGTTAACAAATGCCATCTATCATTAGAGAGGTAACCTGTGAAGTAATAATGAGTCTGTACCAGAAGCAGAGCAGGCATGCTGTTTTTAACAGGGTCGGTCAGTGGTGTTTAGATGCCACCCCCATACTAGGCTTAGGACAATATGGACTTTGCCAACAGGTCCATTTAAAAAGAAATTGTTGCTAAGAGTCTGACCTTGGCCTGCTGGTCTACATCAAGAGTAAAGCCATGCCAGGTACTTTAAAATGCATCCCGTGTCCCCATATTGATTGGAGCAGATATTATATCAGTACAGCTTGTGGGAGCAGTGAGAGATGTGCTCTAGCACAGAAGAAATTCAAATATGTATAGAGTCAATCACAAATCTTTCAAAGTGTCTCTAGGTTCAGACCTATACATTAATGTGTAGGTGTGTGTAAAGACATGAGAAACCTAAAGAGACACTAAGTTTCTTTCTATATAGAGCATGAGGTGTAAGGCCTTAATGTCTTAATCCATCCACCAAAAAACAGAGAAATTGGTGTTACATGAGTGGGTGCAATCTATCCAATCCCACAATCCTACATCTTTGGTTATAGCTTTGACAACAACAGACAAGGCAAAAAAAAAGAAAATATTCTTACACATAAAAACAGAACTCCAGAACAGACTCTACTTCCAAATGTAAAGGTGAAATTTGGCTAAAGTCTAAAGAGTAGAGTAAAGCAAGAGCAAAGTGCTTGATGGTTTCATTTTTCTGGCCAAACAGCTGATGATGGCACATGGGCACACAGCCCAAAATGATATTTAACCCTCCCAGTACGGGGCAAGTTATACTGCATGTGGCCTTGCTTATAACAGCTATCATCGTGTGAGGGCATCGGACAAGCCTGTAGAACCCAGTAAAGACAGAGATGTTCTGTAACCGTGATTAGCAGTGATTAAACGAATCAGCATCACATCACAGGTTTCTTATCATTTATAATCTGTGTGTTATAATCGCCTGAACAATTGCTGGTGATTTTGACCCGTAATTTGGTTTGCAACATAGTAGTTTAAAGGTGGGGTCTCCGTTTGTTTGAAAGCCAAATGTTGACATTTGAAAATCACCAAAACAAACACGCCCATAAAACAAATTGGTCCCACCTCTGTTTTGATAGCTTCGCCCCACACATACACCAGACAAGTATAACCCAAGTATATCCCAGACAAGTATTATGACAGAACCTGCTGGGGTGGCTGACCAAGGGTATATTTTTTCAATAAATGAACTCAATGTGTAATACTATGGTAATACAAATGTGTTTTTGTAGTACTGAGTGTTGTACTGTGAAAGGCTTATCTCCGTTTCACGCGGAAGACGTTCAGTTCTCTCCAGCGCTGGAAAGCTGATCCTACTGTATATTAACACGAGTCCTTCTTTTTGCCTTATCGTAAGCCTTTCTTGGCTTTCTTTCTCTGTTTTTATCTGCCATGTCATTGTTAAACCTGCTTTCTGCTAATGTCTCACATGCGCACTAAACACTGTCTCCGCTCATATTGACAAGACCCGCCCCTTTCTGATCATTGGATAAAAGTTAAGTTTTTTGGGGGTTTTTTGCGGACCAACGCAGTTTTCTGAAGCATTTCTCAAACAACGGAGACCCCACCTTTAATCATGTCTGCATGATATTCAAAGATGTTTACACTGATTATATCATATCACCAGAATATTCGTACTGAGGCCGCAGCAGTGAAATTGCTATATTATACTACTATGAGTTATCACTTAAAAATCTATCAAATGATTTTGGTCCGAGCCAAAAAAAAAGCAATTAAAAGTCAAAACAAAATCATCCAATCAGTCAAATCAATCATACAAATCATGGAAAAGATGGAATGGAGAAAATTAATGTATATACTGTATAAGGAAAAAAAACAGCTGCCACAGAGCACAAAGGACCGATGCTTAGAAATTATTAGCCACAAATTTTTTCTCTGTAGTCTGAATATCCAGATCATTTCATATCCTCAATGCAATGTCAGTGTGAGTCATGCAGATGCATGGATGAGTAAAAAACGAAATATACGCTTCTGTTCTGGAAGGTGGAAGTGCTCAGTTAACAGAATTCCCAGACAAGGTCCTTAATCCCAGTCCTAGATCTGATCTACGGAGTGTGGATAGGAGTTAATGTAAAACATCAAACACATGTCTTTCTGATTGGAAACCATGAACGGGACAGGGGCGTGAGAAAGACCAGACTTCAGACAGCTCACTGTCAGCATAGGCAGTAAGTTAAATCTGACAGGAAGTTCATCTGGATGCTGAGCTCGTCTCGTACGGACCGAGCACTCTCGCTGGACCCTGAGGCATTAGCTGGTAGTTCAACACAAATCACTGAAAAAGAAAAGCAGCACTTTTGATTTCTCTCTAAAAATTGCAGCAGACTTTCCCCAGAGGTAATAATAAACACACTGAGATAATAAACTGTGTCATTTTATTTTAAATGTATTTTTTTTTTAAAGATATTAAACAGAATCTTATTAGCTGGAGTTAACCACGTTTTGGTGGATCTCTTCTTTTAATCATCCTTTCATGCTCTACAATCGGGAACAAGCTCAATGCAGATACTGCGTGTGGAATGAACAAAGGATGTTATTCAAGTAGCTTCTTTATGTACTAGTTAAAATAGAAATATTCTTAGTTTATGTGTAGCAGTATAATATAAACTACACTAAATATTCTATTTCTACGAGCTTCTCAACCTTTTACGCCTCATAGCCTGCACCACAGAGCTTTACAAGTCAATGACAACCAACAATTAAAACAATAAAGCATTGTGCTACTTTTATAACACCATCCTTTTTATGAACAGACGTGATGGTGTATGAGACCATATCAGTATCAAATCACTACCAGAACAGAAGAAAAAAGAGACGAAGATGAAGAGGCTGGAGTAGATGATGGAGATGAAGAATAAGGGCTTGAACTTTTGAGCCAGTATTAACCCAAAGCACCAATGTGAAGATGAGATCCATGCATATTATACCTCAATGCTTTAAAATGAGTATTCAACAAAAACCGCAACAATACAAAATACTGAAAAAGAATAACGGTGAGGAAGTCTTCTGTATCAGAAATAATCATTTAAGGATGAATGTTTGTATGACAGCTCTATTTGTGTACACAAAACCCAATTGAAAAGTTTTAACTCCTGTTTACTCCGTTAAACTAGGTCTTATTATTAATTCACAATCGGCTCAGGCTGGAAATTTCTCCGTGTGTCGTATTTGACGGCACAATGTGTCAAACATCATCACGCTC
The DNA here is from genome assembly GCF_022655615.1 of Tachysurus fulvidraco. NCBI lineage: Eukaryota > Metazoa > Chordata > Actinopteri > Siluriformes > Bagridae > Tachysurus > Tachysurus fulvidraco. Next base: position 12,972,391 of record NC_062532.1, on the reverse strand, counting down.
CTATTTTTGGTATAAAAGTAGCCTGGATGCGGTGTGTCAAACAAAAGCCGGCGAGCCAGCCAGTGAAGAACGAGAGGAAGGAAGAGCGTGAGAAAGGAAACAAACTGAATGAAGTGTAAAAGAATCCGATATTATAGTATTAGAGGAAAGTGTATTCAGGAGTGATGGGATTTCAGCTTTTTCTTGCTGAACAGATAACGTATTTATTTGTTGTCTAATCTGTCAGGGAAGCTCATGAATGATACATGACTGACTGTGATGGATGATAGAGAATAGCTGAAGATATTTATTGTTGTGTGTTTGGGCTCGTGGCTAGAACTATCTGTTTTTTACTTGCTGGAGGTGAAGATTAGAGAGATGAAAACACTGTAATCACAGCAGCGTCTCTGATGTAGATAAATGTAAAGGTAATCTAAACAACGTTAAACACCGCCTGCGTATTTTACAATTTATACGGATGTCTCCTGTGTGTTGTGCAGACTGGGACATAGCCTTGAATGTATACGGACTGCATTTGCGGCTGTGAGATTATTCTGCCTAGCCAATAAGGACGAGCAGTATAACTCATGCTATGAAGTTTTCCAAGCCAGTTGTCTACAACAGTGTAAGAAATTCCAAAAGCACACATCCAGCAGCTTTAAAACTATATTCTTGTAAAGCCTGACTCAAGTTAAATGCTTCCAACTATTTCATCAAAACATTCATCAAATATCCTGAATACCTATTAATGACCTGAAGTGAAAATTCTATTGCTTTTTAAAAACAGAAATCACTCTTAATTAGCAAAAGCAGCATGGAGACAGCAACATTTCAGCTCCATTTAACTAAAATCCACTGAGGAAATATTTGGTTGCTTTAACGCAATAGTCTCATTTACTCCATTATAACTGGTGAGTACAACAAACTAAAGGATTATTCCATCTGTATAATTACTGTAATATTCTCTGAGGAAATGTTAGTAGTTTATGGCTAATGCTGTATCAGAAATGTATTCAGCAGTTAGTTCCGGGTCACTGATTGGATTGGACGAGTCGTTTGTGTCACCCATCTGCCACAGAACATCCTCGTATTTAGTACGACACTCTTGTGAGGCGTGCATCACTGCTTAAACAGAGTAATGAATAAAACATGAATAATGATACAGGTCAGTCCAACAAACAAGAAACAGATCGAGAAATTAACCGTTAAGTCAAGATTTTCTATATATCCAAATACGGGAATAGTAAAATGTAGATTCTATACAATTACGTATAGAAATGTGAATTCCGTTTCATTTACCAAAAGCCACTGGGTGAGGTTTAACTGCATTATTTTAGACGATAAACAGTTCTAACATTTCCAGTAAAGGTAGCCAACAAACCCACACGTGCCTGTGGCTGAAGAACAAAATTCTAGGAGTTTAACCTTATTATTATAGGCATGCTGTGAGAGTATTATAGCAAGTTGTGAATAAGTTCTTGCAAAGAATGAGGAGTTTGAGTTACTATGAGCTGAATGGTTTGAACTTGTTACAACAGCATTCACAGAGGCCCTCTTGTGACTCTAGGAAACAGAAGTGTGACTCTCAGCAGTGTTTTCCTAATGCAAATATCATCCTGTAGCGCAGGCAAATGAGAAAAGTGTAGTGCAGCACCGACAGTAAAACCCAGCGGGTCAGCTTGGACAGAGTGACTTATGCGTTGCTGGACGTTTGAGTCACCTGAAGCTCAGACGTATGCCTCATATACACGCGTGTCTATTTATAATTGCTGCAGGGCCGATAAATCTGTGCGGAAAACGCTCGCTGAGGTGCAAAAGCTGAGGACTTCATTAGACTCCTGTTCATGGGTCAGCAGCTCTCTATTAAAGAGCCCCTATAAAGAACAGGTTTTTATGAGAAAAACATTCTTCTATTAGGAGTAATTTAATACCTGATGAAAGCATCAGTAACTAGGCTAGAAATCACAGGTGTATTATTGTACTTTCTAAATCAGGAAGGGCTGTCAAAGAGCTGCGATCTTTGTAGTTTCACCTCATGTTTGCGAAGCCACTCGCCTGAAAGTCACGTAAATTCCTGTCAGCAAAAGCACCAGCAACACCTTATGCTTCATCAACTTGAATAAAACCACTGGGGTGGAAACAAAGACAGAGAGGAAAAACATCTTGCAATAAAATTTACTGAAGCGATTTCGCAAACAGGCAAAGAGTTTAATATGCATTTTGCCCCAATTATATTTGCCTACATTCTCTGTCTAAATTCACGCTTGATGGCTTGCTTAATCTGCTAAGCGTTTAAAAAAAACAAATTCAGCTTCAATATTTATTCAGTTAAAATTAGAAATTAGATAGCAAGACCTATTTATGACTGTTTGAAAAAAAATCTTTTCCAAATAAAGAACGATTCCTGTGTCTTTACACTGAAGAAGAAAAGCCAGCCACTGAATTTGAACATTATATTCAAAATCTGTCACGGACAATTACAGTGTTGATTCAGCAGCGTTTGCACGCAGGCAACACAACGCCACTATTACTTCTTATTTGCTGTGACTAATGACTGTAGACACAGTAGCATGTGACCTACTAAAGAGGAATGAACATTAAAATGACCCAAAACACCCACTTATAAAAGCCAAAGAAAAATCTGTGTTGAACAAATTCTTATTATAAGGTACTAAATCTTAAAATTAACGCTAAAAAAAATCCCTTTAAAAATATATGCCATACGTGAATGAATATTATGAATGAATACACTGTCTCGCTCCGAACTTGATCAAGACTTTCACTAACAAGTGGCATGACACCAGCATGACGTTAATCATTTATTTATATCTTTATCTTTTTCATTTCTTTTCTTATAACAGCGTGTCCCACTGTGAGCTGCTCTAGAGATGTTACACATTATTTATTGGACCTTTTAGGGACCAGGACCAATTCTAAGGCAAAAGACTTGTGATTCCAAATTCAACCTTGAAGGCTCATAGACGAATAAAACAACCTGGCTAGATTGTTTATTTTACACTTATTAGAACAAGTGTAGGGATCCGACAATCCTTGTTGTAAGCCACTGACCGCCATCAGTGTAAAAACAGCCTACAAGCTACTTTAAAAGGAAAAAGAACATTGTACCAACATTAAAAGGTTTTGTTTCTTGGTTGTTGTTTTTTTTTTTGTTCCCTTGGTTTAAACACTTGGAGTTAATAATGGACTCCTGACCGTTACTTTTCCCACAACAACAACCTGAATGGCTCTTAGCTTTGTCCCTGTAAAGGTTGCATGTTTAAATCGAACACACACTACGTAGTACCAAAGAGAATTTAGATTTCAGAGAAGGCTCTTCTTATAAATCCAAACTTTGAGTGTGCATGCATACATCAACATTCCTAATCTTCTAAAGAAATGAAAAACAAAACTGGAGAATGAATGCAGGAGAATCAGACTCACAGAATGATCAGACCATCAGAGAAATCCAATGGAATCAGATAGGATGTGATTAATGAGGTTATAAAGACAATTTAGAAAATCCCTATTAACTGAACAATCCCATACTTTAAACAGTGCTTTGTGAATACAGCAGCGTTTAACCCAATCGATTCAGTTAAAAGCTACTGTGATAGGAGTAATAACATATTAGACAGCCTGTGATCGATAACTCCATAATCTTACCTCATCTGGACATCCCTGGCTTAAAGGTTGCTTAAAACTGCAGAGATCAGTACTATTCTTTGAATTTGGGGAATAAAACCCAGGGGAGGAAAAAAGCATCTGTAAAACAATGTTCCTGCATGGCTGTGAGTCACCCTGTCCAGCCTTATAATGCTTATTCACAGTAATTCACATTCAGAGCCAGCAGCACGAGGACTGCGGGAATTTTCATACACATGCGTCATACACCACATCAGATGCATCGCGATTTCAGGCATGAAAGAAGTCCAATTACAAGGTGACAGGCAAGAGAAGGCAACTAATTTAAGGAGAGTGAGAGATTGACTCTAGTCTAATACTATAATAAAACAAACAGGCACGAGAAAGCGTCTAATAAAACACCATAATAAAAACAAACAGAGACCACAAAGCACTTTTCTATAAGTTGTGTCAGCCGATTGCTTTAAACGTACGAAAGAGAGAGAGGGGTGGGCAGAGAGAGAGAGAGGTGGGCAGAGAGAGAGGGGAAGTCAGAGAGAGAGAGAAAGAGAGAGAGAGAGGTTGGCAGAGAGAGAGGGGTGGGCAGAGAGAGAGAAAGCGAGAGAGTGAGAGAGAGGTGGGCAGAGAGAGAGAGAAAGGTGGACAGAGAGAGAGGGGTGGGCACAGAGAGAGATTGTGAGAGAGATAGAGAGAGGTGGACCGAGAGAAACAGATGTGGTCAGAGAGAGAGTGAGTGAGAGAGAGAGAGAGAGAGAGAGAGAGAGAGAGAGAGAGAGGTGGGCAGAGAGAGAGCGAGAGGTGGAGCGAGAGAAAGGGGGGTGGGCAGAGAGAGAGTGTGTGTGAGAGAGAGAGAGAGAGAGAGAGAGAGAGAGAGAGAGAGAGAGAGAGAGAGAGAGGTGGGCAGAGAGCGAGAGAGAGAGAGAAAGGGGGGGTGGGCAGAGAGAGAGAGAGAGAACTGAATTTTTTTTAAATCTCTGAAGATAGCAACAAATGACAGAATAATTGCTCCTCATTGTGGAGTTTTTAATCAGGAACCTAATATCAGTATGACTAACAATACACACTTACTTTACTTGACAATTCATTGCATCATCTTCCCAGTACGCCTATTCAACACTGTGTTTTCGTTTCACACACACAGGCATGAAGAAAATGTAACTGGATACATTCTCAGTAATATCAATATTCTTCAACTTCATATCTCCAAAGAGACCCATGATGTACTGACAAAAAGTAAAATCCCCCAGTTTCCTAGCCAAAGCGCTCAGCGTTTCGGGTCGGATTGATGAAACGAAACGCACGGCAAAGACCGCAGACAGAGCCGCGAACACACTTGCCAACAATTGCTGAGAGAAAATAACCCCAACTTCAAATTCAAATTGAAGTTCATGTTTGAAGGCTGTCGAGCATCATTACAGCTGATGTCCAGCCAGAGGACACACTGACTTCACTGCATGAAGACTTGAGTTTATAAAATATGAAAGAATAAATCAGCTGAGGGGGGACCTTTTAAAAATATGCCCCACATCAGTGCGTAATTGAAAATGACAAGCTCTTTAATGGATCTTGACCTCATCCCCTTTTTTTCATTTTTAAAGCATAATCCTAGGTCTCATATCCAAGCCTGATTAAAATAAATAAATAATAGTAATACAAAACACCCTCTTGCCAATAGACGGACACGAGAGCACAGACGTGAAGGTCATGCAGATTTCGGTGAAGATTACTGCAGGGTATATCTCCATGAAAAATGACATTTTGGCTTTATTGTATGACAGCAGGGATCTTTTCATCAAAATCACACACACCACAGTTGGCCACCCAACAAGCAAAAGCGTTACATCACTCCACAATGTCCTTGGACTAGATAGCCTGCTTCGCTTAATGGAGAACAATATTGAACCCAGCAGGTATTCTTCCGCTCCCCCCCCCCCCACCTCTTACAAATATACATTCAAGGTCTTGACTTTATTTCACTTCATTTGCATGGATGCCCGTTTGCCAGAAATTGAAAACCACGCAGAAAATGAACAGAACAATTGTGGAAATAAAACGCAGATAAACGACACTTTAATCCTATTTCAAATTTCAACAAGCCTTAGGAATTCTCTTGCAGCTTTTAAGAGGAATTGAACGTTCCACCTGGCTGGCTGAAGGTAAAGGTGAGAGGTCAAACGTGTCAGCACCGCTTTACAATATCATGATGGAAGTTAAGTGAGAGAGTCGTTGGGAGTCTCGCTGTGGCCTGGAGAGAGTTCTTGTCCTGTGGGCCGCTACACAAACCACTGCTCCTGCTGAGATAATCCCGACTAAACCATCTGCACCGTCATCGTCCAGCTGAGACTGCAACCCCCATCACCCTGTGACCCACAGCATCCTGTGTACAGAAACCACGGCTAAATCCTACTGTGGCCTGAGCTGAACTAGTCGAGCGCCAAAAAGCAGACAAAAGAAAAAGACGTGTGTATTCAGTGTTTCTCACATCAAATGCAATACAAACAGCTACGTCTGCTTTCAGATGTGACCCAAAACAATCCAAACTCGAAAAGGAAAATGAAAAGGAGTCTCTGTGCTCTGGGATTTTAGGCCAGGCTGTCACATCAGAGCAGAGAATGAACTTTGGGATCTGTGTGTGTGTGTGTGTGTGTCAACAGATGGTTGCTGAAAGGGTGGCCTCTTTTTTAATGAGCTACCTAGTGAGAGTCTTTCAATTCACTGGACACGTTCTTCTCATTTATTTGAACATACTGTATTCTGTGAGATCATTGTTCCTGTAAAAAAATAAATTAATAAATAAAAATTTAATGCTGCACTGCTCTGTTATGTTGCCATTATGATGCTTATTGTGAAATATTTCATCAACCATTAATAATGTATCAGACCAAAGAGCTTTACGTATCAAAATCATTCCTGTGTCAGGTGTCATTCTAAGAAGCAGTTTGCCTTTGCATCGGTTAGAGAGCCATCACAGAGTCTGACGTCACTGTATACGTGTCACGTTACACAGCAACGTTAGCGCCGCAGCGCAAAACACAAACACATCAACAATGTTGCTTTACCGTGCTGCAGCAGTTAGAAAAGATGTGGAGGTGGCTGCCATGTGGCCGGGGTGAGCTTACTAACATGACAATTGGCACATGACCAAATTGGGAGAAAATTGAAGTTTAAAACAATTTAGAAACAAAATCCCCTCTCTCTCTCCCTCTGCTTATGCGGTTTTCTCTCAGCTTAGAGAGTACTTTACTGTCTAAGATGAAGCTGACCGAACCGTGCACAGTTAAAATGTCCTAATAGCTTAAATCACCCTGTTAGCCACTGGCATAAACAGCATTTACCCTTGAGTAAAAGTGACCTCTGTTCACAAATACTTTTCCCTTAAAGCATGATCGATATGAGCAAGCCTTCGGCATTCGAATGCCATAGAGACTGCGGAGCAGCTTGAGAAGCAAAGAGAGAGGAAAAAGCTTTGAAATTCAGAACCAGAATCAATCAACAACAGATTAAATCTCAGACCAGAGATTGTAATAGCCTTTATGGACTGAAGATGAATAAAACAGCATCTCTGCTCCACTGCGGGAAACAGCAGGACTGATCAAACAGCAGTTAGACCAAAATTGACCGAATGCTTTCTGATCGGTTTGGAGTTTTTATTCTTTTCTGTGATAAAACCCTATGCTGCTTTTTTCCCCATGAGAATCTCAGAAAGAGGAAAAAAAGAATTAATATTCCACAAAAGCACTCTACAGATATATTGACCATTCTGCTCTACAGCTAATGACTCTATGAAGTGCCTGGGCAAAAAAAACCCAGCAGTCAACACGTGAACTCACTCAGACTAGTCAAAGCTGACAGGAAGCAGAAAGCCTCAATAACAGCAAACCCTGGCTTGTGAGAAAGCAATAGAGCTTTTAAATGGTCTCGCTCGGGTAAATCGATGGCCTTCAGCTTCCTGTGTATGCCTTCATTTTCCCTTGCTATTTTTTCTTTGCCCAACTATCTGTGTTTAGTGTAAAATTAATAGTAGATAATAGACGGCTGCTTGAGCTGGCAGTAAAAATAGGCCATCACATGTTGTGCTGCTAAACAAACACTAGTCTGTGCTGCTGAAACAACCTGAATAACAGAGATGGAGAAAAGCAACTTTGCCAGTCCAATGAAAGAATAAAGTAAAAGATCTAGTCCATTGCTAGTCCAATGCAGAAAAAGTCTATTAAAAATCTAACACAAGCTCAGCCAGTTTGGGAAACAGCAACCGATATAGCTGAGATTTTTCTTTGGCCGACGCTGTGTTCTGACCCCAACTTTGCGATGCAAATCTTTTCCCATTCTGCCTCAAGTTTTAATTTCAGGAACAAAAAGAAGTTGCCAGGAGTGAGATCTACTCGTGCTGATGAATATCTGATGGTATTGTTCATTTGTCTTCTTTGCAATCATCATTTTATTGCAATAATGAAAGCTTTTTCACCTGCAGCTTTTTACCAAACCTATATGATAATCCCTTAAAAACAAGAAGTTAAGCCCATTGTAAAGAAAACCATGAATATAATTTACACTTCAACATCGTGCTTAAGAAAAGTGGAAGGAGAAAAAAAAAATACCCGAAGCTTTAAGGCAAATATAAAGTGAGCATAGCTGCCATCACCTGGCCTCTTCGTTCTGTGGCGTATTCCTCATAACTCAGATAAAAGCACAACAATGGTGGCTATTAGCAAGTCCTATTACCTTTATCTATTTGGTCGTTCATTGCTTAGATAAAAAAAAAAGCCCTATACAAGACAGACTTCTTTCGGTTTCACTTTTCTACTTGGCTTTATTGTCAAGCATCTGACATGACTGTTCTAGTGAGGTTGTATTATATAAACCACAGAATAATTGAGGAAGACATCATGCAGGACATTTGCACATGAGTGATGAAAGCATCTTCCTGTAAAATCTGTGAACAAAGCAGACACGGCATATATTCACTCAGGCCACTGGTCTGTCCGTTGTCTACAAATGAATCAATTGTTCGATAAAAAGATAAGTTAGTGGAAGGGGACGGTATAGACAATGAACATGGCATTGACCCAGAACTGAACAAAAGCTTAAGTGAAAGGCCACATGGTCCACTAGTGTCCAAGATGACACAAGGATCTAAAGACTTTATTTTAAACAGCAGAAGTGTCAAACAGCCCTTGTTGCACATTATTTGTTCCTATTCCTAGTTAGGAGTTCTGTTTCTCAGCACAGCAGAAGGATTTGCTGGTTAAAAGTTAGTAAATGTCACCATTTTGATAGACCAGACAACATACTAAGGACTGAGAGTAGGAACAAGACATGGATCAACCCTTTGAGACGTAATGTGAGGCGCTGTAGCACCACAGCAACCTGCTAATGTCATTAATTAAACATCATGCTGAATATATTTTAGCCATTATACAGTTAGTTAATATTGAACGTCCACAATTCAGATAATCGATTCTTTATAACAAGTTAATAAGACAAATATAGCAGCGTGTCATGTTACAGAGGAACTGCAATGTCCTCCATCATTAAACCCTTGTGTCAGAAAAAATAACCTTCAGTTTTACCTCTGACTGATCCGTATAACCCCAGAGGTGTCACTTCTCTCCAAACAGCACCGCTTTAATGCATTAAAAACGCCGCAGTCGGACCAATCTGCATTGTTACCGAGTTTCTAATACTTGTTTATGCCATATCGTTGCTGAATTCTCAGGTAAATATTTCTTCCAAAATGATAAGGTAGTGTTTTGTAAGAGATTAATATTAGAACTTATTTGCCAAATCACTTTGCAGACATTTATATTAGTCCCTCTGCTAGATCATTTTTAATCATTAGCTAAATATAGGATTGTTAAACACACACACACACACACACACACACACACACACACACACACACATATACATACATACATACACATATATATATATGAGAAATATTATAAAACCCCTAACATATCTGTAATAAATCTATAAATAATAAATAACAGCCGCACACATGGACACTAGCTCTCCCACTTGGCTCCTCTGGCATTCAATTAAAAATCTTGTCCTCTGCTTGATATATGGTATATTTGTCTGTAGTTCCTCATTAGCAATTCACTTTAGATAAAAGTGTCTCCTAAATGAATGAATGCAAAGTTAAAAATAAATTGTAAGTCACTCTGGATAAGGATGTCTGCTAAATGCCAGAAAGGTCAATGTAAATGTAAAAATATGATGGATTAAGTCCAATGGACATAACACTTTGCAAGCTAAGTAGACTAGATGAGGACTAACTGGTAAAAGATAAAGCATGCATGCATTTAGAACAGGGCACACAGAAAGAGCCTCTCAATCAATAGCAAAGCTCTTAAAAGAAGCTTAAAATAAGCCACAGCCAATTTATTATTATTTTTTTTTTCTGAGATCAGGAAAGGACGGACAGACTGAACAACTCCAAACAGACGATGCTTAATCTTTCATCAAAATAATAATGACTTATTTAAGTGTCCAAGAGGAAAAGAACTTTAATAAGACCAAAATAAAATAAAGATAAGGTTCAAGGGTTCTTGGCCATTTCTGAGATAGCTCAGAGCATCAACGGAGGAAAAAGTTCTTAGTGATAAACATCAGATTATAGAGTGACCTCAATTTTACTGTGGTCTGTGTTTCAGCTAAAACAGATGAAGGTAATGAACATAATCTTCTGGGAGATCTGTTTACCTTGCAAATACTATCATAATGCAGAGAAAGAGATATGAAAACAATGCATTTTCTTCAAGCTCGTGCACCCTCCTTTGTCCGTTTCCAAGGAAAGTACGAGTGAAAGAGATTCATCATTCGTGACTGTCGGCTGAGGGACTTAAAGCGGAGCAGGAAATGACACTAGTTTTCCCTGCTGCACTTTTATGCCCAATTCAAGGGCACACACATCTTTACACGAGAGAGAGAAAAACATCTCAGGAGATTTTATGTCTCTCTCCTTCAGTCGGTCTCGATCTTACCATCTTGGCTCGACTTTGTACTGTGTGCGCATGTAAGACTCGCAGAAATGGCAACACGAAAAGAAAAAAGTGAGATACAATGATAGATGGTACTTCAGAACTCACGAGAAAGACTCTGTAGGCGTCTTTCCGACTCACTGGCCCCCAGCATGACTCGGTGTCGTTGTATTTTACGCTCCCAGCGCTGCAGGAGTGATTGCCGCTATAAGACACAAACTCAAAATGTTAATGCTGTTAAAATAAAGTTCAGTAATAGTGAGCTGCATGTATTAAAAAGTGCTCTCGCAATCTGTGAGTCACTACGGCTGTCTACTAAACTGCTGCACAGACAAAAAGGAGACCGGCTTCTCATACGGTTACATTTATGACATCTGGCAGACGCTTTTATCCAGAGAGACTTACATTTATCTCATTTATGCAGCTGAGAAATTGAGGGTTAAGGGCCTGGCTCAGGGGCCCAGGAGAGACGGCTTGGTGGCCCTAGGATTTTGTGGAGTAAGCCTAGTGTTACTTGCCTGCATGGATGAACCTGGATGTATTTTATGACTAGTACTAGTTGTTAAGAAGAACTACTACAGCATGCAATACACAACCTTCTAATACATTTTATGGGGATTAGTATGGGGATTTTATGGGGATCTTAAACAAAAAGTGTGAGGACAACTAACCTGAGCGTGCAGCGCAGTATCAGTAAGCATGCTCATTAAAAATGTGTACAAATTACTAAAGCGCAAACTGTTGCATGCGAGAGCACTTCAGATCTGCGAGCACTGAGCACTGAGCCACATATTGTAATTCAGGGCACCTTATACTCAGTTTTAACTAACACACTTCCTAAAACTGCTCTGCATGCTCAGATACTATAATCGGTATAGGATCAGTATTGGCAACAACCAGCGCATCCCTAAATTTCACCATCATATTTCATCTGCTGATAATCATTGGTGCACGCAGTTTACCCTCCCTCTTGTCAGCAGTCCACCACCTTTATATTCCTTTCTTCTCAATGAAGGTGAAGGTCAGGCTCACCTAAGGGTAATGGTGACATCTTAATAAGACAGAGATGTGCCACCTACGGCTAGATGTGTTAGAGAGTTTTATTTATAGGATTTTGGGCTATTGGTTTTTGTGCAGGAGAAAGAAGACTGGAAGAGAAACAATAAAAGGTCAAATGTGAAGAGCCACAGGAGGTACTCATGAGCCCAGAGAGAGGAAGGAAATGGCTGGACTCACCAGGCCACTTCCATCAAGGACACGGGCACAGCGGCAGCATAGATGGCCAAGTCTCCATAGAGGTACACAATGAGGCAGATGTAGAACATATTGACGCCAACTGTAGAGTAACAACAAACACAGATAATGTTAATCTACAGGTTGACAATGTTTTATTTTTTTTTTTTTTACAATTTTTTTGTATCAGTGGATAATGATTTGTTAGCATCAAGAATTTTATTGCCCTACTAAGTGTATTGTTTACATCAGATAGCATGGTAGCTTAAAGGTTAGCATGTCTGCCCCACACCCCCAGGGTTTAACTCCTGCCTCTGTGCCTTTCCTAGGATAGGCTCCAGGTTTTCTGTGTTTCAAAAAATGGACGGAGGTACGAACATCACGTGTGCACACGTTATTTTAACATATATATATATATATATATATATATATATATATATATAAAATTCAGCTGCAGATTGTTTTTTAATTTACAAAAAGACTGTACCTAGATGACTGTACCCAACATCATCTCTGACAATAAGCACTCACTAACCTGAACGAGCCATAACCTTTATACAGTGCCGGCATACATCATTCCTTTCTGACCTTCTTATCCGAGTCGTCCGACTTGGGGAAATTTATTCCGAGACACAACAGGCACCTGGTGCCAAAATATACGATATATTCAAAAAATGATGAACCCGCTCATGAAATTTCATCACCATAGTGCATTCCTGCCTCAGCATTAGGAATATTAATCATGCTAATTAAGAAAGTAATGACTTTGTGATAAACTCTCCTTTGCTCTTCACTCCCTCCTTCGGTGTGCACATCAAACCAAAACACAGAAAGCTGTTGAGACGGAGACAGACTCTCTATCGGACATCCATCAAGTTCTCGGGCTCGAGAGGATCTCCAACAGCACTGCTGGCCTCGTTGGCTCATTCATTACTGTCAGACAAATTAGAGCTTACAGTCCATTAACGCTAAATGGAACCGCTAACATTGTAGCCTTTTTACAGGTTTGATAGATGCAGCTTTTGCTGGAGGGAAAAAAAGGGCAACGCTGCCACCTGTTTCCCACCAATCATTTAAGATGAGTGTAAATTTATTCTAACGAGCCAAATCACGCACCATACTGTAATCCATAATCATTACATACCAGTTGAAGGTGCACTAACCACAGTGTGCACTATCTGTGAACATATCTAAACTAGTACTAAAATTTTGTGGGGTTTTCGCTTTTAAACGTAAGGGGGAAAAAGTGTGAACGGTTGTTTAAAGGTATTTAAGCTCGTTAGCTTTTACAGCTCTCTCAGTGCCGCCCTGCATTAAGTTTAAAGACAGTTGAGACACTAAAAAGGAGTCAATAAGTAAAATACTTAAATTTCAAGAAACTGCGCTTGGGGCTTGAACTCGAAATGTTTATCAAACATATATAAATATGTAACATGTTTACGCTATGCTTATATTGGAGAGATTTGTTTACCCGTCACTGTACAACACTGTAAATGTACATGAGTTTTCTGTGTGAAAGGACACTGAAGCCATGCGGAGGTCTTTATTATAATTACAGCGTCATGTATTTTCTTCTTTTAAAGTCCAATCACGATCACACGACAGGACCAAGAAATTATTTATAATAATAATAATAATAATAATAATAGTAATAAACTTTATAGCACATGCAACATGCTAAAGTGTGATTGTCTGAAAAAAATTGTCTTCAAATAACTTCGATATCACTGATTAAAAAAAAAGAAAGAAAGCAAGAAATAGATAGATAAATCAGTACATTTTGAAGTGCTATAATGCACAGCATCCATTCTGTGAGCATTTCATCAAATCCAGTTAATTTTTCACAATTTCCATAAACAGAGAGCCAATTCTGGCATACAGGATTTTTTTCAAAGTAAAATGCAGCATCTAAAAGAAAAGCAGCTGGTAATCTGGTCTTTATCTTTCTTAGAGGAAGAAAGAGAGGATTCCAAAAAGACTTTATAATTTTATAGTTGACAACGACTGAAGGTTTTATACACACAGCAAAGAAGCACAGAAAAAAGATCCTATATCCCTGCTTTCTCTCTCTCTCAGATGCAGGCTGAATAAAAGACACATCACTAAACCTCATAGCTTCACAGTCCTGTTTGTTTATCTGGCAAAATGGGATAATTCCATCAGTTAATGGTGCTACAGTGTGATTTGTCAGAATTTATCTGTGACACAAACCTCCAGGTTGCCTCACACCATATTACAGCTATTTGAATGCACTGAATGAATGATCTTTATTATGCATGTGAGTACTTAAAATATTTTATTATGGACATTGCCCTAAAAATTAAGGTCATCCCAACAGGACATTTTTCATACGCAGATTGAGCAACAGAAGCAGAAGCACAGCCTGAGAGTTATGAACATAAGGAAACCTAAGTGAAAAGAAATAAGGCTTGAACTTCATATCTGTGTTGAGGTCTTTTTCTCAGTTGAATCGGAGTCAGGGAGAAGCCCGAGTCTTTGGGCCTACAGCGTCACATCATTAACTCCTACAGTCTGAGGCCGTTCAGGATCGAGTGACCACCTGATTATGCTCCTCAACTCAAGCCCTTATCACCAGGGGCTCCAACACTCTCCAGCAGTCTTAGCCTTTGCTTAAATAAAAGGTCCATTAATTCACTGAGACTCTAAGTACTTTTCCTCTCACAATAAAGCTGCACACGCCGCATGATGTATACAGCACACAACTTTTCTATGAGGTGAAAAACTACATTCTGAAATAAAGGATCTGGCACAATTGCACTTGATGGTGCAGTGAAAGTGCCCGTTTTATTTTACCCACAGTCTCTAGCTAGGGGATAGATCTTGATGCACCTATAATGGAGACTGTCTCAGCGCATTTTTAGGGAGACGAATGAATGCTGGCATGATTTCTGGAGCTACTGCATAAAGCATATGGAAGACAATACACAGTCTGTGCCATCTTCCTCAATCTTCCTTTCTGATCTTGTTTTTGCAGCAGGCGGTGCGCACTTCCAGGTCATTTATGGTTAAAGAAGTTGAGCACGGCTCTGCTGGGAAAGGTTTTATCTCCTTGGCCGATCGATACCGTCATGCTTGGGCACCTGGGTGAGGATGAAGCGGTCAGTCCACTCTATCCGGCGTGGGGAAAGGTTAGAGCGCAGGGAGCCATTTCAACACTTCAGGCTTTAATAAAATAATGCAGACAAGTGGCGGAGCACGAGGCTGGTGCTCTGAGAAAGCTCAGCCCCCCTGCTGAAAGGGCAAGTGCAAATGTGTGTCTTTCTCCCTCTCTCTCTCAGGGTATTCAAGGCTGAAACAACTGCACCACCTAGTGGATAACATTTACAATCAAGAGAATACAGTAAGGCCTGGATGGAAGGGCACAGAAAAATATTGGACACTTTTTTGCAAAGATGCCAAAAGCAATGCTGGTGAGATATTACATAGTTTTGCAAGAGTGTCGAGTCAGCTGTTGGCTAACAGGACTATCATAATAAAGAGAAAGGAAACCAGAGTCCGGACTCTGCAACAAGAAAACTCCTGCAAAATAGACTGCATCAATCTGGACCTCAAGGTGAATGTCATTCTGCCTCTAATTAAGATTTCCATTATCCTGGCTTTTAGTCTCTACCTGCATCTTTCCCATACCGCTGCAGTGTGTAGATAAAACATTCAACTCTGCACAAATGGCTTTACAATGGAATTACAACCCAAGGCAATTGAACCCCCTTTAATTACCTCCCATTAGCAGCTGAGTTCTTCCTCCTAAATGTAATAGGACTGAGAAAACAGACACCTTCCGAATGACCTTCAGTACCTACTGTGATTTAAATGAAAGGTTTTACACTCAAACTAATTGCTTGAAAAGTTAATCCACATCTTATCATGCTTATCACAACACTTGTAGAGGATTAAATAGGACTTGTACAGGAGAAGAGCTGGAACAAGTAGATTTTGGATCCCCCCCCCTTTAATTTTTTTTTTTTTAAACAAGAGTGTAAGAAACGACTGAAAAGTAACGTCTTGTTAATCACAAATTATTAAAAATTCTTTTAAATATCAGCACACTTACTATCTACTGCTTTGTTTAAGTGCCAGACATCATTCATCTTAAGACGCAAAATACTAAAACAGGCTAAAAACATAAAATAAACCGTAACCTTTTATTACAACCTCACAAACATATCAAGCCCCTTGCATGAAATAGATATGTACCTATAACACCTAGTAATTCGTTTCAGCTGCAATGAGTGTACATCAATGTGCTGTGTTTAAAAGCTTGTGCTTTTACCTTTTTAACAATGAAAATCTCTTAAGCTACTGATTTTTGATTCATTACTTGATTGCCTCCATGATTCAAAGAAAAAGCAAAATAGAGACAGTGAAAGACAGACAGCAAAAATGAGGGAGAGAGAGAAAGAGAGAGGAGGGGGGGTAAGTGAGGAAGTAAGAGAGAGAGAGAGAGAGAGAGAGAGAGAGAGAGAGAGAGAGCAAGAGGGGAAAAGAAAGAGGGGAAGTAAGTGAGGAAGTAAATGAGAGAGGGAAAGAGAGAAAGAAAGAGAAAAGAAGTGGGAGGGGAGTAAATGAGGAAGTAAGTGAGAGGGAGAAAGAGAGAGAGAGAGAGAGAGAGAGAGAGAGAGAGAGAGAGAGAGAGAGAGAGAGAGAGAGAGAGAGAACGCTCTTGCATTCCTGCTCATGTTCAGTTAAGCCTGCCACAAAATGACGGCTCTGATCAGCTTTTTAATAAGTAATAACCTGTTTGCAATCAAAAGCTGCTAAAGTGAGAGTGTGTGTGTGTGTGTGTGTGTGTGTGTGTGTGTGTGTGTGTGTGTGTGTGTGTGTGCGCGAGAGATCTAATCACAGCATCCCTTAATAGTTATTTATTTTTCCCCCAATCCGGTGTATGTCAGGCTGCATTAAGAAAAAAGATTACTGTTTACATTACAGCACTGGTGATATGCATACAGAAAGAAAAGCAAAGGAAGGATTTTACAGACAAACAAAAGCGTCACCGCATTTGAAGTAAGACACATCATCTATCTAACCATCCAAGTTCAAATCCCAATACAGCCGAGCTACCATTGTGGGGTGGGGTCTTAAACAAGGATCTTATCATCTTCTGCTCAGCCTAATTCTGTGCATACAAGCATGTGCTAAAAGAACCAACATAAATAAATGTATTACAGCATGTGGTGAAGCAGGACTTTGAGTTTGTTTATCAGTATAAAAAAAAATACAAAAGTGACTAATTATAACTTATAGGGCGGTGGTGGCTCAACTGGTTAAGGCTCTGGGTTGTTGATCGGAGGATCGGGGTTCAAGGCCCAGCACAGCCAAGCTGCCATTGCTGGGCCCTTGAGCAAGGCCCTCAACCCTCACTGCTACAGGGGCACTGTATCATAGCTGCCCCTGCACTCTGACCCCAACCTCCTCAGTTGGGGTATGTGAAGAAAAGAATTCCACTGTGCTATAATGTATATGTGGCGATAATAAAGGCTTCTATGCCCCTGTTCTATTCTATTCTATTTCTGGTGCATTGGTCATAAATGAATAAAGCTGAAAATTTTTATATTCCTATCCGATTGTGTTGAAGAGGAAATTCTCTGTAGTTTTGGTACAATAGAAACTCTTAAGACTTCTCTGTTTACACCACAAACAAATAACAACAAAACTCAGGACTTTTGTTAAAAACAGAACCAACATGCCAGAAATCAAAGCCTGTGCTTCATACATGATACTTTAAACAACACAACACTCAAATATCAAGCATTGTTCGCTACCTTTATCTCAAGAGGCACAATGTAGCGAAGCATAAAAACTTCTTACCTTTATTGAAAAACATGGAGGCCATTTGTCCCATCTCAACTCTCTCCACAATTTCAAAGTGATCCACTGACCCTACACGCTCTCGATGTTCAAACAAACACACAAAAATAACATTCAATGCCAATGAAGCAAAACACCACAAAAAGGGACGGTTACAAATAAGCCAAATACTCACGAACTGAGAGAATGGGTCGAGTCTCCACCGGATCTGACCGCCCCCTGCAGATGACCTCATCATCAGAGTAGTCAGAGCCAGAGTCACTGCTATGGATCTGGGGAGAAAAGAGACAAGAACAAAACACCTTACTGTGTAACACATCAGTCCAGCTGGGGTAAGATCTTATGCCTATGACGGTCATAGCAAACAACTTATTTCATTTTTAAACTACAATAAGGATAGAAAAATGCCTCTGCCGAATAACTGGTTTTCCTTTCATTTGTCCCCTGCACTTAAGAAACTTCTGTGTACAAACAGAACAAAACTAGGAGCCTTTTAGGAAGCAAAGGAGCCTCAACTATACAAAAAATAAAAGGTTTTTTTTGCTTATGTTGTCTGCTAAGTAAAGTACTTTATTTGTTATCTAGCATTACATAAACTGGAATACATCACTTGCACAGAAAAAAAAGTAAAAGTAATGGCTCTGGAAATATAAAATATAGCTAGCATTACGCCAAGCAAACATCTGTAGAGGACATATATGTAGAGATGTATAAATGACTGTATTCGAATGAATTAGGCCCACATAATCTAGGGAGCTAACTCAACGCTGTAAATGGAATATCCTCAAGGCTGTCCTCAACAAATGTACAGACCTGACAATGTGTTGTAGGCAAAACTACTGTTTTTTTAAAGTGTCTTCAACCTCAAATCCTCTAGGAGAGTCACAAACAAATTATACCTTAAATATAAGTATTAAATAAAGGAGTGATTAAGCTACATGACAAGGAGGACCAAGCTACTGTTAAAAGTGGAACAGAAGAGCCACCGCTTTAGTCGCAGATGCTCAGAGTTAAACCAGCTTTAACAGAGAATTAAAGGCAAAGGAACAACGAAGGTTTCCACAAGTTCTATTATTGTATACTGACTTCGCCATTCATGCCCAGAGCATTTCCTTTCACATCAAGAGACCTGCAGAGACCTTAAAAAGAAGCTGGGAACAGTGTCTGACTAAACAGAAATGAGATCAGTGCGTCTATGACTGACAGAAAAAGGTCCAGGCTGTATGTGCTGCATCAGGCATCTCTCACACACCTCTTCCTGCTCTCTCCTCTTCCAGCGTAGCTGAGCGTTAGCTGCAGCCATGGTCTCAATCACAAATGTAGTGGTCATGTAACTGAGAACAGGCAGGAAGAAAAGAGCAAAGTCTGAGACTGGATTCCCAGTGACATAAATACTTAAGTGCAATTTTGTTGATGACAAAAACAAACAACAAGAGCAAAAACCATGTTTCCAAACTGAAACTTAATAAAAGTCTAATAAAAAGTTACACAATGCGAGAGGTTGCATTTATCCACTGAATATTATAAATGCTCAGAATATAGTGACCCTGTTCACTCAAAAACATCCATATTTAGTGCTAATTATATACACTTACACCACCTACCTCATGAAAGCCAAAAAGGAGATGAGCGCCAGGCTTACAACCCATCCAGCAGTGGCAAAGGCTCTGGGCATAGTCAGAGCACCAGTACCCACAATAATGTTGAACATGTACACCAAGCCAACCTGCAAATACACACAGACATAAGACTTGAAATGCAGTGCATGCATTCCGATAAAAGTGACCAAAACACAGCCTCTATGACACCATAGTATTTTACTGTATCAAATCTTAATAGTCTCTGTAATGAGCCATTTCCTGACAAGGATTCGTTTTTTGCTGTAACAAACTGAAAGTAAGTAAATATTAAATAGATTAAAATGAATGTCTTTCAATGACAAAATGGTGTACATGCTGTGAGCTACGTCTTACAAACATCTCTGTTTTTTATATTTATATACACACACAATGCGGTACCCATTAGAAACAAGGATTAAAGATATCTACGCCATTATTTCTTTCACAGGGAAAAATCCACCATTAAGATCCTGCTGATGTCAGTCCCTTTACTATAGCAAAGCCTTTTTTTTTGCAACGTATGCAGCTGCTGGTTTTTGTCATTTGTGAAACAACATGCAGCCCTTAGCACTTCTGCTTTCCTAGTTGATGAATAACTAACTTGAGTAAGTGGTTGAAATCACATGCTTCACCTGATACTTTTGCTCAGACAGGCACGAGATCCAAGTAAACTCAGGCTTTGAAAGTTTGATGAAAATTCTGAACAAATTTAGTGTTCCCTGGCTTCAGGAAAGCCTTTCTATTCCCATATCATTGGTCTCTATTTCATGTCTGGCCTTGTGCTCTGACCCCAAGTGAATAAAAATTCTTCACTTTAAAGCAAACGTGACAAATGACAGCTTCCTCTTCAAAATTTGAATTTAACTTAATAGACCAGTTACATACGCAGATGTTTTGTTAAATGATATTGGCTTCGGATAAAAACTGGTCAAGTAAACCAATCATTTAGTGCTGATGCAGACTTCTTGGGTTCAAAACAGAAATAAGACACAGAATGAAAAATGTACTGTGGCATCATTTCCAGTGAACACCGCTGTTAGAGATTTTTCAGATTTTCTGTGAGTGTTGTGTGCATGGTGTCCAACATTCCATGCTTTATTTTTTAACTACAGTTGTACAAGTCCATTACATAGAGTGCACTTCTTTTCAAACTTTCCAGCATGAATACACTATTTACTATCACTATTAATGGTGTAGAATAGTGTGTAAGCATTCAATTTGGGATGCGCCCAATGCCACCCAATATAATTTAAAAAAATAAAAGAAATAAATGCTTCTCGGATATATTGAGATTATCTAAACTTCAAATTGTTGCTCTTACTCATTTTAGTGCCTCATTGACCGTCAGGATGTAAGTGAAGCGTAAATATATGATGACATTTTCTCCTGTGCTCATTTTTATCGCTGACCAGATGCAAAAGTTTTTACATTTGATATTTCCCTGAAAATCTTTATTTTCTTTACTATCCCCAATGAAAGGATTAATACAGAGGAAATCCATAAAAATGTTGATTACTGATGTATTGTTAGATATAATAACCGTTATAAAATTATTTGTATAAAAGTGCATTTATTTATTTCCTCGATTAGACCATAAAGAACTGATAACTTTTTATTATTATTATTATTATTCTATTCACCATCTCCATGTGTCTTGCCTTAAGGACGTACTACAGGAAACACGATCAGTTTCTGATCCTTTCACAATCAATTCCTGAAACCTTTATTTAAATGAACAATATCTCTTTTTCACTATTTTAAACACTCACAAAAGGGGAGTAAAGCTCTCCAGTCTCTGTAATACCACCAGCCATGTTGTCAAACGGTACAAAACACTTCACACAGGATTCCTGCAGGAAGATTAATAGTAGTTAGTAAACTAGCAAATTTGTAAACATTGTCCACACAGATCAAGTAAATTAGCGTTACGTTAAACAAAAACACTTTCGAAACAAATTAAACGACTCGTTTTAACCGTCCTGTTGAAGACCATCTACTTCCAATACGTTTGATTTAATATACTAGCATTACATATTATATATATAATCAGCATTTAACTTTAACACGAACACTTACCCGGTGTTTCCTGACTGCTGTGTGTACAATTCGGTTAAAAGCAACTGGCTAGTCATGGGTTAGCATTGCAGCTAACAAGGTACAATAATATATCTAGAATATATCGAATAGCCTTCGTGAGATGGGTCCGCACTATCGATTAACAACCGTACAAACCCATGATAGACGAAGACGTAAATAAAAAGTGCTATATAGAGTCGGCCATGTTTCACGCAGCTCTCAGGAGACGTTTAAGAAGCAGCTTAGAGCGTTCAGGCTGGCCGTGACTGCGCATGCGCAAACAATCTAAACACAGGCCGAATGAGTTAACGCGCTATGATAGTAAATGTAATTATGTTACAACATAAAAAATACAGTAGAATTCCCAATACAGACGGGGCGCAAATTAAAAGGAAAAAAATATAGTGGCTCTAACTGCTGGACATTTTGCACTCGGTTTTGAGTGCCATGTGTCAGTTATCCTGATGGGCGTGGTCTATCCCAGGGAAACCACGCCTCATCCACGTGTTACTAGAGCGCGCTTAAACACGGGCATCACATGCAATAGTCTTCACAGGAATTAGATTGCAACACGTATGAAAGATTTTGAAGCCACCTGTGAAACAGCTCTGTTCATCTAAACAAAACTTTTGTTCTCCTTGATATTCTGTTGTTTTGCTGAGTATGTCCATGATGGACTCAGATTTCTCTTCTTAGCTTAGAGGAGTGCAACTGAAGTGTGGTTTTGTTTTTTCTGCACTATTCTACACTAGAGACTGTTTTTTGGGTGTGAAATGCCCTGGTGATCTGCAGATTCTTAAACACTGAACCAGCACATTGGCACGAACAACCATGCAACAGTTCAAATCACAAAGATGACCGGTTTTCCCTATTCTGATGTTTGGTG
The DNA here is from genome assembly GCF_022655615.1 of Tachysurus fulvidraco. Classification (NCBI taxonomy): domain Eukaryota; kingdom Metazoa; phylum Chordata; class Actinopteri; order Siluriformes; family Bagridae; genus Tachysurus; species Tachysurus fulvidraco. The sequence goes on along the minus strand of NC_062532.1, from coordinate 12,950,144 downwards.
TGAACAAACACTGTAGTGCTTGACCTGTATCTGCCTTATATTATGGACTGAATTACTGCCAAATGATTGGCTGATTTAGTTTACTGCAGTTGAGCAGGTGTTCCTGATAAAACACACAGCAAGTACATTATAGAATTTTCTAAAGAAAAAGCAAGTGTATTGAAATTGGACAGGAATTCAACAAATAGCATACAAATCACTGCTTCCCTCAAATTGGTCATAATTAAGTACTTTGTAATGATCATTGATTCTAAATGATCTAAAGCTTCTAAGACAAATATGAATGTTAAAATATTACACATGTAATGCAGCAGTGTTACAGAATTTAAAAAAAAAAAAAACCCCAAGTGTTTGTATTCAATTTTGTTGGACTTTAATGCACCTTTTTTCTTTTAGGTTCCAGAAAAAGTTAATATGCACTTTCATCAAATGGATTACGTTCTCATACTGAAACATTTCAAACATCCTAAACTTAATTTCCAAGTCAGACATCACAACAGTCTAATTTCAACATGCACATGCACATCATTTGTTCTACCAACTGAAATGAAACAGTACACTTGTTACCCCATTGGTAGAAAAGAATTTATTTCCAGGTTTCACAGAATTAAAACAGAAAGGTGATGAGAGATAAACGAGTTTGCACCACGGTGTGGAAGAGGAAAAAAAAAAAAAAAAAACCATTACAGTCAGCAGATTTTTTTTTTCCCTAAGTACACAGTACAGGCTCAAATGCATTCCCCTCCTTCCATATTAATTGCTTGTTGGAAATTGTTGTTAAAAAAAATAATGCTCATTAGAACTGGTTGATAAACAACAAACAAAATTCTTTAAACAAAAGAAAATAATTAAAAAAAACTTTTAAAGTCCAAATAAATCTTTGTGCTTATAAAACACAAAATATAATCAAAATAAAGAAAATAAAGAAAAATAAATAAAAAAAAGCACATGTGGACAAAATCATATTGCAGAAGGAATTTGCTGTGCATTGTTTAAGAAATGTATTTGTTATAACAGATCACAGCAGATATTTTTGTCTGATTAGAATTGGTTTGGCTGGCCTGCACACATTAGGATGTACTTCAAATTACTTCAACATTAATTGCTCAACAATAAATCGGTTTATTGATAGAAAACAACGTGCAGAAAATTCTTGATTACTTGGTGTTATCCCCCTCCTCTGAATTCCTATCGAACAAAATTTGCCTCATCATTTCCTTACTTCCTGAGGAAGGAGCAGCTTGCAAAAGAGTAGACAGTGGATGCTCAGTAGATTGTCAATGCTATTATTGAAGAAGCAAATAAATTTGAAAAGGTACTTCAAATCACACATTACTGGCTCAGTGGTGGTCAAATGATTTCATCACAGGAACTTAAATCCAGAAGAAAAGACATTATACAAGCACCACACTGAGTCTTCATTTCATGCATGTTAAACTTTTACTTTACATCGAGTTTGAATAAGACAACGCAAACCTGGAGGACCTCGAAGACACACGAGTGTCTGCAATGTAGCAGAGACATGGCTATTGCTTTTATGGCTATATAAACAGCCTCTGCTTTTTGTACGTTTTTGGTATTAATGCCAAATATGTAGGATTGTGCAGAGATAAGTCAGGTGTGCATCCTATAAGGCCTCAGGTCAAGTCAGCTTAATATGGCAAACGCACTGTGAACAAACTGCAAGTGTTTATGGGCTTTGTCTGGGAAACAGTGCATATGCATCTCACACCTGTGTTTCTCTTATGAAGATGAACAAGAAAATTTTAATTCGGCATTAAGTGCCTAGCCATAGCTACACAAAAAAACATTCCTTCATTAAAAGAGAGACACTCATTTGCTTTTACATTAAACTACAAGTTGAATCACAGTGCACAGAGTGAAATGAACAAATTAGTCTTTTAAGCTTGGAAGAAATTTGCCACTTAATTAGACTAGGCATTTATATCATCTACACCATTGACATGCCTACACATGGCTTTATCAAATGTTCTAACCAGACTAATGTGGTTACATAAAAGCTGTCAGTACAGTCGACTACCAGTTAAGCGCTTTACGCGCTTGCTTGTGAGCCACCATTTAATCTTTATGGCACTGTGAATGTGTCATTATGTGGAGCTCGCCTTTAACCAGGTTGGATATTAATGCAGCCAGCTGGATTGCTGTGTGAAATTATCCGAAATATCCGAAATTCCATATAAGAGAAAGTGCATTAAAACTCCTTAATGGGTTCAGACACAACATTTAATTCATAACATGTGCTTTTAAAAGCATTAGCAGCGCATTCTCTTAATTTACAGGAAGGTCAGGCTGCAGTATGGTTTCTTAATGGAGTAAATCTGGATGTGAACGCGGCTCACAAACTACTGCTGAAGAAGGAAATGGAACATCGATCCGCACTGACCTAACAGAAGATTCACAATAAAGCTACACCTGCTAACACTGTACAGTGAGATGCTCTGAATTAAAAAGAAATTAAAAAAAAAAAAAGAAAAAAAAAAGAAAAAAAAAAAAGAAAAACAATAACTTGACACCTGCACGTTGCACTGATTTTTCCAAGGGTCCAGAGTCATGCAAACCTTTATCATTCCCTTATCTAAGCAAGCATAAGAAAGGAAAAAAAAACAGTGAGCACTAGAGTTACAGTTCCTGAAGGTTGTTCTGGTTACAGCAGAATAAGAGTCAACACGAAACACTCTGCCGGGGAGAATAATGGACCTTAACTGCCAGCTGCAAAGTGGTTACAACGACAACAGCTTGAAAATATGTAAAACAGCCTGAAAGCGAGACAATATGCACTGTACTTACTGGTAATAATCACGTATTTTAAAAAGGTGCTAGTACTTATCTCCCTATTGGTATAAATATCTCGTGCCTTACCTCTAGCCAACAATCCCTGTGGTTAAAAGTCATTTTAGTATTGATGTGGTCAACCAATACATTTTAGGGTATTGTAGTTTTCTTATGAATGCATTACAGAAATACCACCCGGGCAACAGGTTGCCTTAAGCTTGCCTAACAAGTGTGCCGGTCTACTGAATGCGCTTGTGTGCTATAGGCGTCTAGTCGAGGTGCCAGGGCTTAGACTAGACTGTACTTTTGGTGGGTGCATTGGTGCCACCCAGCCTCCCCCCTCCCGATAGTGCTCTCTTGCAGCAGAAGAGAGCAGTGGAGTTATCAGGTGGCAAGCCCTGCCTACGAGTTCCCTCCCTCCCTCTATCCCAGCCTAGATCCCTTTTTGCTTCCATTTTTATTTAAAATTCCTACTCAGAGCGCGGGACGCTAAACCGCAGCGTTTGATGCAGAGGTTGGCTTCCCCTAACCCCCTCCCACCCTTCCCACCCTCCCTCACACAGACACAGGGTGCAGGGATGATCGTCGTGCCAGCCTCCCCCCTCCAGTAGCAGGGCAATACACACACATGGATGAGTTCCCCCATTGACCCTCCCGGAGAATCAACCTGGAGAAAGGAGAAAAGTGTTGGCATTGTAAATTTTACAATTACTAGCTCAGGATTTTCCAATAAAGCACAATGACAGAAATATAAAGCTCCATCAGCAATTTATATTCAGGATCTCTTAAGCAGAAAGTCTATAATTTTAAATAAAACATGGATAAAAAGTGTGTCAACTCCAAACATACACACTTAATCCATGATATATATTATGATCACTGCATGAACTACTCAAAAATCCAAAAACAGATACACAGTTATTGTTTTTCAAATCTATTTGAATGCCTGCTTTTGGTCCAAAAGAAATTTCAAACTCAACCCAACCCACTGAATAGTGCAAATGGTGTCAGGTACAGATGTCTGAAAATGAGTCAATAGCTAGACACTTAAACAGCATCTCTTTCTGGAAATAGGGTTATGCATTATTGAACAATGCTATTTAGCTACATTTAAAAATGGCTGAGGTAAAGATCAACAAGGAGCTGGTACCTAACAGGCGTGTCCTGTGTCAGTGAGGAGGGGCATCTAAACGCCATAGCAGGCCGATAGCCGCTCCTTCAGCTGTGGGGGGAACTGCTCACAGAACTGCTGCCAGTTCTCCTCGCCAACCTGGTCTTTAAAGCCATGCAAGATCTGGAACAGGTCACATTTTAAATGCAATGACTCCTTAAGCTTTACTAAGCAGAAAAATATCCTAAAAAACTTTTTTTTTTTTTTTTAAATGGTTACCTTGTAGAACATGTCTCGCAGGTCATCTTTGGGGTTCACCCAAGATGCCACAGCATCACAGAAGAAAATGAAGTCCTGTATGAAGAAAAATTAATAAATAAACTGGGTTAACATTTTAGATAAAAAAAAATCCATTCATTTGTGATTAACAAACTGATTGCCATTCAAGTTACTGAATTTTTCCACATGGTCTATAGACATTACAATAAGAGCAGGGCTGTTCTGCTGAGGCATGTAGAGCATTTAGGATTCACGAACAGAGGAAATATCCGAGCAAGAGACAAACATTTTTTTTCTTAAACTGAATTGAAAATGAGCAGTTTAATTACCTGCACCACACCTCCAGGATTTACCCCAATCATTAAACAGATGCCTCTGAAAGCTGAATCTTTCTCTTCATTGTCCCTGATGTTTCTGAGTGACTGGCACCTGAATTACAGAAAAATTCAAAACTTAAGAATTCAACTGGGGAAAAACTGCACTATAATAAATCACGAGTGAGGGTTGATGTATTTTGTGGGTGGGCAGGTATTCAAAAGTCTCACCAAGGACGTATGAACTGAGGCAGCATGGGTGCCACCTCCTGAGGACAAACGTATCCCAGTCGACCAATCGTAATGGCTGTTTCATGACAGAAAGCAAAGTGTTAAAGTGTGAAATTCCATAGCTCTGATGTTGTTCAGTGTCTGTTTTGCGGTTCATCATCAAATTTAGTGTGGCACACAAGTACAGAAGTCCCACTGTAACGGTCATACCCGTGTTTTCCAGAAGAGTCTTGGGAGTATTGGGTCTATTTATAATCTCTACCAGGTTGTTAAGCACCAGCCCCACATATGGCTCCATCTCTGCACCTGAGACCACAAGAGAAAACCGCTCTGAGACAACATACAGGGGAAATAAAAGAGCATCCAACCAGTACTGAATATCACTAAGCACTGGGGTAAACTATTTCAGATAAAGTAAAGCAGTCCGTTTTCACATAAAACGATCAGCTTCCTTCCTATCTCACCTGTACAATCACCTCCCTGCTTCCTGTCACCTGAGCCTGTAGAGACACCAAACACTGTCACTAGCCTGCCTGCAGCCTAGCATGCAAAAACGAATGCACACACATACACAAAGATACCCAGCAGTACGACTAAAACAAGAGTAAACAGGACTAAGAATACACACAAACAAGCTGTCTTAGCATCTCTCTCAAGCTAATGGTAAATTTATCGTTCATATGAAATACACTCGCTGGCCACATTAATAGGAACACATGCACACCTATTTTAAGTCATTCATACCAATCATGTGCCAGATTTGCAATGCATGGAAACATACAAGGTACAGGTCAGGAGCATCTAATAGAGTTGCATCAGAATGGAGGAAAGTGTATGATTAGAATTGACTGGATAATTAATTGAACACAAGGCTACTGGTGTTCCTATTGAAGAGGCAGGTTAGTGTACATTTGTACTTTTACAACTTACTCTCCACCTAATACATATGTAATGTGTGTGATTACCATAGACAACAACTAACTATTCTGTAGAAAAGAATCGAAAATCGTACTTTTTTGTGTGAGCCTTCAGGAGATTTAGTCAAAGGTGTGGAGGAAATAATTAGAAAAATACAGAAAGATTAATACAGAAACTCTTTCACTGGCTGTGTTGCATTTGTGGATATAAATCTAAAGAAACCACAAGTATCTAAAATTGCTTTAAATAGGAATATTTCAATGTAGAAGGAATGTAGCTTTCTCCAATACCCATTTTATCAAGACTTAACAGGTTTAAATTTACATTGGATATAACCAAGCTTTAGGTAGATGCGATTTGTATTCTTGCCCAAGGGAACTTAATTTTGTTTGATTGTAACCACACATATTACAGACATGCAGCGGATGGAGGGAGTTTTCTTTTCCCAGACATTGAAACTCACCCATCTGTATGGAGATCTCACCGATGGCCCAGGTGGCATTATTACACACAGAAATGAACTCTGGGTTCAGGTTTAGCCCCAAAATAGGCATGAACTCGGCTGCAGAACACACACACACAACAATAGATCATACTCCATTATCAACACCTCTTACACACTGCACAGGAATCTCACATGAACACTGCTACAATGCTTTATAACATTAGCCAAAAAAAACAAAAAACAAAAGCCAAAGCAGGACTCACAAATGCAGGGTTTGACATGAAGGAAGCAGGCCTTGGTCAGATCTCCCAAGAGAGCAAATGAGCTCTGCCTTACCTCTGGCATAGTGTCCTACACAGAAAACATTTTAGCCTTCCAAACATACATGTATATATATTTATTTAGTCATGCACAAGGTTTTGCCTCTCTATGTTGTACCTGCATGCACTGGAAGAGGAGAGTCATAATGTTGCTGCGAGCCACCAGTCTCTCAACATGACCTCCAAGGCCCTCGGCCAAGCCACTCAGGAGATCCAGAGCCACAATCATGAAGTCCTTATCAGGAGCCTCATACTGCTCTGGGTGCTGGTTATACATCTATAAGGACAAAAGAGAGATCAGGGAATGTACCCAGAAAATACAGCTTATGCAAGGAGAATAAATAAAACTAATTGCAGTAACCAAATCCAAAATAAAATAAAAAAAAGAATAACTGATTCTTCATTAAACATTTGTAACACATTTGTTTTAGTTCTTTGATGACTGGTAGGAGTTAACACATAAAATAATGTCCTACACCTGAATTAGTGCATCCCAAATAGTAGCAGGTTGAAACAATTATCCCAAAAGGTACACGGATGGTATAATAGTTAAAGTTTAAATCAATAATCAGAATGGGGAAATGTGTAATCTCTATAACTTGTTCCTGGTTGTTGGTGCCAGATGGGCTGAAGAGTACCGAACTCCTGGGAGCAGTCTTTAGTGTTTACACAGAATAAAAATAAAATAATAAATCCATCCTGTGTGCAGAGGGACTGCATGATTTAATGCACTGTGTCGTTCCTGCATAATTGGCTGACTATCAAGTCAAGAAGCTTTTATTGTCATTTCAACCATACATACAACCTTTCTCCAGGGCCATGGTGCTACACAGAACAAATAGAGAGCTAAGGACTTAGTAAGTTAGTCCTAGCACCAAAGGTTCTGTGCAAGCTGATGCAAACAGTTCAGGACAAAAACAAAACAAAACAAAAAAACAAGACGACATTACACAAAAACAGCACTGACCAGTGTAAATACTGTATGTCCAATCAATATTGTGTGCAGAAATACTGGAATGAACATTACTAGTAGTAAGATAACTGCATAAATGAGCTGCACCATACAGAGTGATTGTAAACATGAACACTAATCAGGCAGCATGCATGTGTGAGTTTTAGCCATGTATATGCATTCACCATTGCCTGAGCGAGGGTTTTCTGTACCAGAGTGACACAGCGCTGATACACTGGTTCACAGTAGGGCAGGAAGCCACTCTGCAGAGCTGTGGCCACTGATGATAGACACTAGAGAATAAGAGGGATAAATCAACAGAAATACACCCAATAGGCAATACAGGAAACTGTATTTAACAGCATTTAATTAATCCTATAATGACTTCATTACTTCCTCACCTCCAGCAAAGGGAACAGATCCTTGTCCTCGTCTTTCAGCTCATTCCATTTCTGGATGAGAGGAGGCATCAGCTTCTGGATATATTCCTGTGAGAATGAGTAAATATAGCAAGACTAAGCAAAAGGGGATTTCAACTTATTATTAATTTAGATATATACATACAAAGCCTTTTTATTTTTTTCCTAAATCAGTCCTTATTTCAGTAGGGAAAACTCACAGGCTGATTGAGATGATGGCCCACAGAGTCAGCCAGTGTCCCAATGGCATCATAGAGAATAAGCAGGTTCTTGTGCTGGTATTTTCCAAAAGCAAAGACCAGTGTGTCCAGAATAAAGCCAAGATAGGGAACAAGCTCTGTGCATGCCTCCTCCTCCAGAGTCGCAAACGCACTGCAAGAAAAGAAACCATGAGTGTGAAGTTGGGCTTCTGTAATGTAGCTTTTGTCGCAGGCTCATGATTGACCTTTCTGGTAGAGGGTCACTGTTGAGTTATAGGTTTACATATAAATAGAACATTTTACCATCCAGGTAAACCACTAGGAAGCACACATAGAATTTAATTTCTTAAGCACTATTTCTGTATGTGCTTTTGAATTTCTTTCTGATTTTCTTTAAGTAACTAGGTCAAAACTTTTTTTTTGGTTGCTCTGTGAATGCAGCATGAAGCATACTTAAACAAAGCTGTATGTTTGACTCGCTACATGAAGTTAGGTCAATCGATGGTCAAATGACTTTCAGACAGCACTAGTTTGAGATTGGTCAGGTAATACAAAAAAGTGATCTTTTTCAATAACTAAGAATCAAAACTTACATATGTGTATATACCCATAGAAAAAGAAATGGTTCTTTGTTATAGATTAAACATTTAGTCATGACCACATGTCACTGTACATGATATAACCTTTCCTATCAATCCTAGTAGCCCTTCATCAGATGCTCAGTCATAAATAAAACCTTTGCTGACAACGTTATTGTTGCCATTTTACACACACATACCTGCAAGCAGCCTCCTGCACCCTCTTATTGCCATCAAGAATACGTTTGAGTAGCTCAGTCATGAGTGGTTTGAGGTAGGAGTCAGGCGGCTGGCTCACCACCCAGTGAGCGTAGCGACTCAGCGTCCAGCAGGCGATGGAGCGCACCAGAGCTTTCTTATCACAGAGACACTGAATTAAGTGAGGAATCAACTCTGGCAGGTAGGGAACCATTCCCTGCACACACCCTATATGAAGAAGAGCAAGAACACCGGAACAAAAGAGTGAGCAGTTTTACTTCTTCAGTCACAAACATAAAAAATGTGCTACAGTTTGAGAATCAGATTGAAAAGGTCACATTATTAAAAAAAAAAGGGAAAAAAATTAAAATACCCTCAGCAATGGCACCCAGAACCAGGATGCCAGACTCCTTGATCACCCAATCAGGATGAAACAGCAAGTCCTTCAGCAGAGGGAGCAGGTGGGGTAGCAACTCATCCCGGAACACATTCGCCAACACGTCCAGCGCCGCAGCTGAGCATTTACCTAAAAATGGAAGGAAGATGCTCTTTAAAGAAGTCCAAACAGATTTAAAATGTGTTAAGCCTTACAATTTATTTTAGCTTTAGGCATTTATTATGGATGGATTGGCATCTCTGGCAGCAGTGGATCAGACAGTATGAATACTTGAACATCACAGACAGTCAAAGTTTAAAAGTGTCATCACCTCCACTGAAACCAGCAAGGCCCTCGCCATCTTATAAATATTTAATCATAATGTTTTGTCACTACACACTTACTACCAGTACATAACCAACTTGAAAACAGATGCACGAAACAGAACATAACCAGCCATAAGCCCTTACGTAGATTCCAATCAGACAGCGTGTCATCATCGTCATCATCGTCTTCATCAATGTCCTCCCCCTCCTCTCCTTCACCTCCTTCGTGCTGTAGAGTGACTGTGCGAGACTTGTGGAAACGTGGTTTAATGTCTTGCTCACTGTCCGGAATAGCCTCGTCCTCCTCCACATCACCCTACAGTCAAACAAACAGTAGATGAATCTCCTCAAATAAACACAATGGCTGTGCAGTTGTTAATCTTAGTACGCTCTGATTAGTCCGAGACAAACATTGTCATGGGAATATAATGGGTCTATGGGTTGAAATGATTTATTCCAATGTGTAACTGAAAACCAAGTTCTAATTTGAACAGCATGACCATTTTTTCACACAACTGCTTGTGATGCATGACAAATGAGTTAAGAGAAAATCACACCTTCCACCCACACAGCAAGCTCACATTAGCAGTAATACTCTACAGTCTGCTTAACATTACAGATACGCTTCCATTCCCACAAATCTGTACATCAAACACAGTGAACGGCAGACTTAAGACCTTTGGGTCAGACAGTATGAATACATGAAACATCATAGACGAGTCTCAAGATTGTAGATGTCGTCATTCCCAACGCCACACACCAGACAAAAGCGGATAAAAGCAAACGTGTGCTCACCTTCAGCAGGATTATGTCGATTTCAGAGTACTTCATTCCATTTACCAGTATAGGAATCAGTCTAAAGGGAAGTAGATTTAAGACATATGGATGTATTGTGTTAAAAGCTGCCGAAATTAACTTTCATTCGTTCTTCATTTCATAACATACATTTGTGGAAAAGTTTGGGTTTTCTACCTTATCTCGAGGAGTTTTACTTGACACTGTTGCCTGTGACTATCATAACGGATCAAAATCAATAAATGCATTTTTATAAATATCCTTTGTAAATACTGTTTCCCCCCCAAAATGTGGGCCAAGCATTTCTACTGGGTTAATTTTAGTCAGTTTTAGTCACTGAGAGGTCAAGAAGTGCACATTACAGCCAAACTATAAATGAAGTGTCAGCAGCATTTAGCCACAAAGAGGCTACATGACCAAGAGGAAAACAAGGCATAATCAGAAACAAATTAGTCTTGCAAGCTCCTTGAAAGCCAGGCTGGCTAATTTCTAAAAACATATTTAGAGCTTATAATGTATTTAACTGATGACTCACTGAACCAGATGTCCAGACAGAACTTCTTTACAGATGGGTTGCTCAGCTAGCGTGAGCCAAAACTCACAAGCCTCCAGAGCCACGTTCTCATCCGGGTCCTGTGTGCGCTGTAGCATGTACTGAAAATGCAAAAAAAAAAATATAGATATATATAGATAAATAAAAAAATAAAAAAATCAATAAATAATTTAATACTTATAATTAAATAAACACACAATATATTTTAATGCTACTTTGAGAAGAGATGGCTTACCTGAACAATGCTGTGCATGTGTGGGATAAGGCGGTCAATTCGGACCTCAAGCAGCATGACCAGTGCTCGACAAACATTCTTTCTGACCTCAGAGTCTTCATCTGCAGCCAGCGCAAATAGACTCTATCGAACCACAGTAAGACAAGTCAGATGTTAAAAATGCCAATGGGACAAATGACCATTTATAGCAAACATACTAAATCAATCATGAGTTACCTCGATAAAGGGGTCAATATTGTCCATCAGAGCTTGAGCTCGACCAATGATAAACTGGTTCACACAAGCAATAGCATGAGATCTGAAGATACAGAAAATGATCTGTTACAAAAGCTTTATCTGTGCAATAGGCACTCCACAGCTCAAGCAAGATAAAAAAGTTGTGGTTCATCTCGTGACATACCTAATCTTAGGGCTACAGTGCTTGAAGAACTGCAGGAACTTAGGGATCATGATGTTTAGAGGCCGGTTCAATGCATCACTGTCCAGCAGCTCAGAGGAGTCTTCACATATCTTCTGCAGGGCACCAAATGATCCCTGAGCATAAAGGAAAGAGAACACAGATGCAACCCCATGTTAAAGCATGTTTTATAATAAAATGTTTCAGAAATTAAATACTGATCACCAGTAACACCAACTACAGTTAACATTTGTTGTTATACGGTTTACTCTTTGTTTAATGCTTGATAAAAAAAAAAAACATTGTAAACACTTTAGTGCAATCCATTTCTTAATACCAGAAACAAGCTTCCGTGACTTTATTTCAAAGGAATACTCATCCAGACTTGCTCTATTTATCCGATGGGATTCGGCTCCCACCCTTCTCCATTTTCATGGATTGTAATGTGCCACCATTTGACTGTTTCTGCCCACCTGCTTGCTCTGATTAGCTGCTGGCAGCCTGAGATAGAGGTATTAAATATATGAAGTGCCTCCTTCTCAGGTATTACAAAAGCCACAATTAAAATGACACCCGACAAGCTAAATCTCAGTCAGGGGCACATGGCCAGAGCAGCTTCACAAATCTCCCCTCACTATCTCCTGAATCGTACATGGGAAGAAAAAAAAAACCCACAACACTTGAATGTGAAATCTAATGTATTGTGAATGAGAAGACAAGCAAAAACCTCGCATGTGTTGTAATCTTCTGAGTTGAGCAGGTTGCAGAGCTGAGGCAGCAGCTCGGGCCATGTCTGCAGCTCACCTTTAGAGGCGATGGTTGTGATCAGGATACCTGCGTGGGTGACACCGTTAGATTCCTTTATCAGCATCGCACCATTTTATGAGCATGGGTTACTCAGCAAATATCAGAGTCCTTTTGGCCACATAAAATATTAAGTAGCAGATTGTGTATCCCTTTAGCAGTTAGGAAGCAATTCAATACCAAATCTATATCAAGACCCTATTTGGTATATACTGGTTCAGACATGGAGAGGTTACTTTAGTAGTACTGAGAAATAAAGACTCCAGTAGATAGAACATATACAGAACTGCATATTTTTTTTTTGCACAGAAGACATACCGATTGTAGCACGAATGAGGGGAGAAGGGTCCCCAATGTTGCTCAGACATTCCTGTTTGATGAAGTCTGCCACTGCTGGTGGAAAGTTCTGGTAGTGGGCCTTTACGTTGTTCTTCAGAATCAGACCGCTGAGTGACCGTGTCGGCTCATCTGTGAGGGATAAGAAATACACAGGTTAACCATAAAGTGGCTCCAACTAGGAGGAGGGAAGATGCAAGACAAACAATAGGGGTAACCAGGTTAATTAATAGAGGAGAGGAATTAAAAAGAAGGGATAAAAAAGTGGCAAATCAAGAGACAAGCTGAACAGAAGGGGGAGGGTGTTGGACCGCAGATTAGATCAAAACTTACCCTCAGATTTTAGTCGAGTCAAGACGAAGATGAGATAGTTGTTGAAGTCTGGAAACTGGTTCAGCTGCTCTAGTTTCTAAGGACATGGTTAAAGAAATTCACCAAGCACAGTAAATCTGCCCTTCCACCAATGCATCAGCTGTACCAGCACAACCGATCACAAAAAGCCATTATTAAAAAAAGTTACATTTTAAAACAGCCACCACACTAAAATGCCAAATCAGGGTGTAAACTCAGACCCTGTCTGCAGCCAGGACTAAAGAAACGCAAAAGATATGGGGAGGATGTTAAAATTTAAAGACATACCAAGTGTCATACCAAGACAAAATATGCACAAAATTTATATCTGGTTTTACTGTGCAATTAAATTAGTTACAAAAAAAAAAACCCACACACACACCACATGTGTAGAAGTTGTAGTCAAGATGCAATTCCCTTAAACCTTCTTATTTAAAACAAATTTAAAATAGATAATGAATCACCTAACTCTAACCAAACCACATCTGAAAAGCTTGCAAAATCAAGACTTTGGCATGAAAGGTTGTTGGCTATATTATCTTATATTAGCACAGTGAATGATTCTCAACAGAGCAATTCTGCAATCCTTGAGCCAGTTGCAAACTAGAAAAAAAAAATCCTCCTCCAAAACTGTCTTGTATTGCAAAAACAACTGGTTCCTGGTAACACTCCCTGGAAAGATCCAGTTTATGATAAGAGGAGGTCTTCTGCCCATTACCACAACATGCATGCTCCCTGAGAGAGGATGATTAAGCCATTTCCACCAGGGGCTTAAATACACACAATGAAGCACATCCCACCTATGATCTCTATAATAAGTAAGCATGAGTGTCCACTATTCATCCATTAACATTATCCAAGTCTATGTTCAGTAGAGATTTAATTTTCTCCCAGTATATTTAACTGTGAGGAAACTACATGTTGTGCCAGCAGGTAACAGGCTTGAAAAAGGGTAGCTTGTGATACAGTTACGGTATCAAGGTACATTACACCTAAGCACTGGATTTAAACATATACTCCAATAAACCTTTTTATCTTGTAAAACTCACCTGGTAGTAGGATTTGCCCCTTACCTCTAGTTATTGAACCTAACTGCCTGTCAGACAACCACAAATGTAAGCTAACATCCCAGACATTACACCTGCTCGTTCTGGACTGCTTATTTATTCAATCTCTGGTACTTCATTTGCATAGTTTGTGAAAAAAATGCACCCAAGCATTCAACAAGGTCAAGCTTCAGACAAGAAAAGACTATCCAATGAGTAGGATACTTGCTGCACAGCTCTCTGTGTGGCTGTGTTTGGGGACTGAGAGTCTTTCAGGAGCTGAAGGACCTGCTGGAGTCCTTGTTCATCTGGCTGCCACTCCATCCTACACACACACACACACACACACAATTTACCACTTTCTCAACCATCAAACATTCTGTAAACCAAAGGAGTTCAGTGCATTCCCTGCTCACGACACACCCAATTCATTTACATTACATTTCCACCCGAGTTACAGGAGTGGAGGTGAGGATTTGTTTGGCTCAGGCACCCAGGAGTAGCAGCTGGTGCTGCGATTCGAACCAATAACCATCGGATCAGTGGTTTGCATCTTTAACCACTTAGCCACCGCTTGATAATTCAACGAATAAGTTAATAAATAGTCGGTCCTGAGTTGATAAAGTGATGTTTAGAGTAAAGAAAAATAAAATGTACAAGATCTATGACCTGAAGTCGCAGATAAAATCCACACAGGCGTCGGCAATAAAAATAACTTTAATTACACCGCGAACCTAAACAAATTAACAGTGATCTCACTGTGTATGCTAACAAGTTGCTAACATGACCGAAGTTAATCAGGATAAAGGCCTGGAGACGGCCGGTAATGGAGGCTGAACAAACACACAGCTCTTAGCGGCTGATGTGGTCAGTGTACAGCCGGATGCTCTTGATTTATTCACCGCTGGAGGATTTGGGGATAAACTCAACGCCCCAGGATGACTTTAATCCCTGAATAACAGCGTGCCGCCTATGTAGCTAATGCCGGTTGTTAGCATTAGCATCGTTTCATGTCCGAACTCTAACACCAAAGATTGTGTTAGCGGACCAATTAACGGCCGATTATTGATCACTTGACATAAATAATGCTTTTTTCAAATTATCCTTAATACTAAACTCCTAAAGAGCAGCTAGTTAGTAACTAATAAGTCTCAGCAAGTCATCTGAGGTCAGACAGAGTTTCTTGAGGACCGGCCGGTTAAACGGTGTTGCACATTTCTGTTGATTGATTACTTCACGTTAATTACACACTCAGCTCGTTATTACACGATATTAACCGCTGTGTAATTAATATAGCGTAGCGTAGCACCTCAGGTTAGCTTGTTAGCTCGCACAGCGGCCTCGCAGTGCACCATGTGGAAGGAGCTCGGCTGCGCCAGGAACACTAGGCCAACTTACTAAAGGCAAAATGTTGTGCAAGTGCCTTTAAAATGTGTCGCTAGGTTCACTCAGACAACCTAAAGCGTCGAATAAACATTTAATTTTCACAAACAAACACTGTGGGGTTACAGAATCAAGTCCAGACGAGACGCGGTAAATCCTACGGCGCTGTTAGCTTCAGTGCTAACCGTCTTCGGTTACAAATCGCTGGACGGAATAAGGCTTTACACGACGACGCTTCGGCTCGCTACTTTGTTACGTCTTTATCGACTGTTGAATTAAACGGGTCTATTGTTTTCACGTAGGGTTATTTACATTTACTTACAGACACTGTGTGCGGAGGCCTGTTGAGCTGAAACAGATGCATGCAACAGTGTGAGAGCGAATGAAGCCGCGCTCACAAAGCCCCTAAGCCGGAAGCGCTTCTAACCTTCTAATGGTTGCGTTGTTTAATTTTCCAACCCGTATTCAGACAAATCCCGCCTTATACGCTCCGATTGGCTAACACTTCACATTGAGAAGCATTACGGGGAGCGCGTCAGCTAAATTAAAAACCAATCACAGTTCGTGAATTGGATTCGGTCGCAAACGGGTAGGCTTAAAAACGCCACGGGTGGGTCCTGGACGGTGTTGCCAGATCTGAAGTTTTATCCCGCCGAATTGGGTTTTGATTAAGTCTTCGAGTAGTTGAAGTTTTACAAATAAAAAGCTGTAGTATATATATGGAATATATGAAAATAACACAAAACATATCTTGTTATTTAGAAAATTAATGTGTGTTATCATTTATATAAAGAAGCAATATGTAGGGAAATTTTATTTCACGTCCGGTCTTTGTAAAAGAAGTTGGTAAAGGAAAACCCGTTTATGGCAGCTATAACATAGCAATCTTATAGACATTCCACAATATTGAATAGTGTTTAAAGCAGTATATAAAATTCAGGCGATCGGGTGCTGGGTTATTTCTTAATACCCTCGATCTGTTGATGGATATATTACGTATCTGGCAACTCTTGATGCACTTTTTGCTGGGATCTGCCACCATGTTCAAGTATGTCAAAGTAACTGTTGCGCTTCACGCCATTTCTCTTAATTTCTCTCATGCGCACTTTGGTAAGTGCGTAGATTTAGGATAAGTGTCCCGTTGTAAAGCAGCGCTGTGTGTTTTGCACGCTCTGTCCTGTTTGTATTATTGATATTTGAGTGTGTATGTGACCCTGTTCCGGTATTTCTGAGTTCCGTTTTCAACGTTAGGGAAGAGATGAGTAACGGAAATCATCTGTTTTCTCTCTGTAGCTGTGAGAGAGGGGCTTCTGAGTTATACATGCCTATATACATGCTATACATGCCTATATACATGCTATACATGCCTATATACATGCTATACATGCCTATATACATGTTATACATGCTATACATGTTATACATGCCTATATACATGCTATACATGCTATACATGCCTATATACATGCTATACATGCCTATATACATGCTATACATGTTATACATGCCTATATACATGCTATACATGCCTATATACATGCTATACATGTTATACATGCCTATATACATGCTATACATGCCTATATACATGTTATACATGCCTATATACATGTTATACATGCCTATATACATGTTATACATGCCTATATACATGCTATACATGCCTATATACATGCTATACATGCCTATATACATGCTATACATGCCTATATACATGCTATACATGTTATACATGCCTATTTACATGCTATACATGCCTATATACATGTTATACATGCCTATATACATGTTATACATGCCTATATACATGCTATACATGCCTATATACATGTTATACATGCCTATATACATGCCTATATACATGTTATACATGCCTATACTGCAGATCAGACTCAAAAAGCCTAAACTGTCTTTCTAACAGAATCTCTTTCTTCACTGTCTTTATGTTAGATTCCTGGAAGATCACAAAAGTCTAGGGAGCCTGAAGAACCTCTTGGAATAACCATGAATCCATTTGAGATCTCACATTCAACTTATATTCTTTTAACTCTGGCAGTGTCATGCATGTTGATTAGCCAGTTGTATCTACACCAAACATCAACTGTAAGAGTTTCATCATCTCCAGGGTTAATACCACCAACAGTGCCAATGACCAGAGATCTCTTCAAGAGCGACATCAGGAACATTTCAAATAATATAAATGCAAGTGACTTACCAAACCACTCCACTGCTGCTGGAAGGGACTGCAAACTTCTTGTGGAAATGCGCTTTGATTGTGCTCGTGATAGAACCGTTTCTAGGGCAGAGTGTGAGGAACGAGGCTGCTGCTATTTCCCCCTATTACAATCTGAGTATAGTGGGCCACCATGGTGCTTCTACCCTGCATCATATCCTGGCTACAGAATGGGACCGCTTTCTCCCACACCTAGAGGTCAATCAGCCACCCTTACTCGAGTCATACCATCTTACCTGCCTCAAGACATCTCCACTCTGCAGCTTGAAGTGATGAAGGAGGATGCAGGCCGCTTACACCTTACTGTAAGTAGCTGAGATGGATTGGCCAATGCATAAACAAATACTTATTTTTCTTCGTGTTCACAGAGCACAAAATGAACTGTACATACATAATTAGCAAATAGACATGAGTGGTAAATGAGGAGTAAAAAGAAAAGCAGCCACTTCCAGGGTTTTGTATGTGCTCTTTGTTTACATGCTCTTCCTGTGTTGCTTTGTTGTTGGTCTTTCTGCGTTTCCTTCATCCCCTCCAAAAGCATGCTGGTAAACAGGTTGTCTTCAAACCTACCATGTCCCAGATCAGGATAAAAGATTTACTAAAGAAGAATGAATAATTAACAGTAAACATTGTACTTCCTATTTCCTGATTGATTAGTTTAAGGGTCTTTGTGGATACAGAGCCTATCCTGGCAACACTGGGTATAAGTTGGTTTGTAGTCTATCAAAGTCCACACATTCCTAGTAGCTGGTTAACCTCCTGGTATGTTTTTTTGGGAGGTTGGAGGAAACCTGAGAACATGGGAGAAATCCAGAGGGAGGAAGGTCAAAACACCATACAGAGGGTAACCCAAGTTCAGAATCAAACCAGAGCACTTGAGCACACTTGAGCTATGAGGTTGCAACCTTGGAGTTCCCCACTGGCCACTCCATGTTCGTGAAAGCTGTACTCTGAAATATAGAACAGGTGCATTATTAAAATGCTAAATTATTTTTCAAATAACAGCTGAAGGATCCCTCATCAACTCGATATGAAGTTCCCTTTGTTGCAATGTCATCTAGTAGACAGACATCCCCACAAGACTTCCTCTATGATGTGGAATTTGATCCGGACCCATTCAGCTTTGTGGTTCGTCGCAGGTCCAATGGTCGAGTTCTGTGAGTGTGCTAGATATTTTTTATACAAATTTTATTGTTTCATTCAGGACAAATGAATAAACAATAGGACTACCTCATGTACTGATATAAATAACACTAATTCATTGACATTAAGTTTCACGAGTACAATGTTCAGGTCTTATTGTGTGATATGTGCACGTTAGACTGAACACTGCTGTAGCACCGCTCCTGTTTGCAGACCAGTACCTGCAGCTCTCCACTTCTCTGGCATCTACTTTCATCTCTGGATTTGGGGAGCACTACACAGACCTGACGCTGGATCTCAACTGGACTTCTGTCACTTTGTGGAACAGAGATATGGCACCACATGTAGGTATTTTACCATTATGGCTCTGATTTAAAAGTGTTCTTTCAATATTTATCCAATATTTGTCTATTTGCAGAGTGATGCCAACCTTTATGGCTCCCATCCATTCTGCTTAGTTCAGGAGGGTGATGGTCAGGCTTATGGTATTTTCTTTCTTAACAGCAATGCCATGGGTAAGCAGTAGACCCTTTAAGTTTAAATACTTTTTTTTTCTATAATGTATTCCATGAGTTATATTTATTCTCCTGTGTGTCTGTGTAGAAGTAGCACTGCAGCCCATGCCAGCCCTGACCTGGGTGACTATTGGAGGAATTCTGGATATTTACATCTTTGTAGGCCCTGATCCACAGAGTGTAGTCCAGCAGTACCATGAGGTTATTGGTGTGAAGCGTTTAACTTTCATCTGAACTGCTTTTCAACACAGAATCCTAGCTAAGGTTTATGACTTTCTTATAATGTCATCCTATCATCCCAAGGTTATCCTATGATGCCACCTTATTGGTCTCTGGGGTTCCACCTCTGCCGATGGGGCTACACCTCCACCAACATGACTAGAGCTGTAGTGCAGCGGATGCAGCAAGCCCAGTTTCCTCTCGTATGTAACCTATAGACTTATCGAACATTTTCAATCAGTTTAAGTAAATTAATTATCTTATCATTGCAAGTCTGATATAAAATTTTGTCAGAACGCTATTGGCTTTCAGCGTGAGATCTTTTTAAATCTGATCCGAATATCCTTACACGGAATTATTAGATGCTTCTAAACAATTAATTTTAATGAAAATGTTGATAATATAGGTAAAAACAGAAATACCTACAGTATGAAAAACAGGAAATTCTTAAACCCTACTTTCATGAGTCATTACTTTCCACTGAGCAGTGTGACATTTCAATGACCTTTAATGCTGGACATGTGCACATCAAAACAGGCAGCAATTCTATTTTTGGCCTCTGGTAAAAAAGAGTTAAAAGGTTAATAAGGGAAAACTTACTATTTCCAAATGTTTCAGGAATTCCTACAGTGTCGGTATATGGAATAACAGTTTAAACCTGTGTGTCATTAGGACGTGCAGTGGAATGATCTAGATTATGCCGACAAGAAGCGAGTCTTCACCTTTGACCCTCGGAGGTTTGGAGACTTGCCTGAGATGGTGCAAGAGTTCCATGAGCAGGGCCTGAAGTATGTGCTTATTTTGGTAAGTGGGATTGTTGCATCTGAATAGGATTTGTATTAAATTAAATTAGATATGGGCTTCACAGTATATAGCCTGTCTTTATAAAGTCGTTTGCTACAAGGTAAGGTGCATTTAAAGTTTTTAAATGTATATATTTTTTATACAACATTTGGTCCAGTCCATACATTTGATTGGCCACATTTCAAGAATGTCTATATGTCCTGTAACCACACTGGAATGTTTCACTGTATTTATCACTCGGATGTGAAATTCTACAGGTTTAAAACACTTACTTCAGTTGGGTTAGCGATATTATCAGTGGACACAGCAAACAATGCTTTTTAGGAGTAGAAGTTTTGGCGTAAGATACGAAAGTTGGTCAGTTGATGATGAAAAGGAAGAAGGGATACCCATTTTTGCCCAGAAGCACCTTTTAGCAGGAACGTACTAACCAACACAAGGTTCCTAATCAGCTCGATGAAGTCTAGCTTTTTCAGGATCTACTTTGACTAAAATAAACAGGATGTTTGAGCACACTGTGTCTGAAATGTCACTTACTCTGTATTAATTAGAATGTGATGTGATTGTACTAAATATCGGCACGGCTGGCCATATAGTTCTACAGTATATGGCTCAAAGACTGTGTGTGTGTGTGTGTGTGTGTGTGTGTGTATATATATATATATATATATATATATATATATATATATATATATATATATATATATATATATATATATATATATATATATGTATGTATGTATAAAACAGCAGTGTGTGGTTTTGTTTTAGGATCCAGGCATCAGTAGTACAGGTCCTCCAGGTTCATACAAACCATTTGATGACGGAGAACAGCGGGGTGTTTTCATCAAAAACCTGACAGGACAGACGCTCATTGGAAAGGTGGGTGCTTATCCCATAAAACCCAAAGAGAAAAGAATTTCAAATACATATTGTAAAAATATTTCCATGATGTTAGTTGTTGTATAGTCTTGAGATGCAAGAATTGTATAGCCTTGAGATGCAGCATCTTTCTTTCTCAAAAGAAATCTTAATATTTTTCCTCATATGGGTCAGAAGGTGTTAATATTCAGATCACTGATGCATATTAATTTGCTTATTTAAATGTACTGGTTTCTATGGTAACAGTTTGTTATAAGTATGTCTTCTACAGTGAAGGAACTTTTTTTTATCGTATATCTCTTATAACATGAATAAATGTTCTGCTATATTAAATGTATAAAAACAAAATGAAATCTTAAACAGTACATATAAACAGAGAAAACATACAATATCTCATTCCCCAATTATCAATCTTATTATATTACGATACAGCAAATCCTGTGGTGTTTTATTCCTTAATCATTGCAGGAACATTGACATTAACATTGCAGACTAATCTCTTTAAAACATGTTGAATACCTATTAACATTTTAATAATGCATAATGGAATGAAATGCATGAATTTGTAAAAACGTTTACTTTACTTTTAAAGTCTTACTGATTTACTGCACCAGAATGTATGTGATAATTTAAGGCTTAACACGCATTTATGTATATTTATGTGTTTTTTTTGTTTGTTTGTTTTTTGTTTGTTTTGTTTGTGTGCGTGTGTGTGTGTGTGTGTGTGTGTGTGTGTGTGTGTGTGTGTGTGTGTGTGTGTGTGTGTGTATGCGTGTGTGTCAGGTATGGCCTGGTCCAACAGCATTCCCAGACTTTACTAATCCCGATACAGTGTCCTGGTGGGAAGAGTGCATCAGAGACTTCTATGCCAATGTGTCATTTGATGGCCTTTGGATAGTGAGTCTGATTTCACAATTTCATTACCCAGAGTCCGCTTTTCTCTTTGATTGTGCAGTTTTTTGTGTATACATTTATACGTACGTATGGTTTGACTAAAAGGGTTAAAAAGGCTAAACTATAATGTGGTAGCTCTCCGTGTTGCTTGTAATCTGTCTTCCTGTCACAATACATCAACAGGATATGAACGAACCTGCTAACTTCGTTCACGGCTCGGTGCACGGATGCCCAGACACGGACCTAGATAATCCACCTTATACTCCAGGTCAGCTTTTTTTTTAGTCTTTATCTCAATGATAACAGTGTATGACTAGTATAGAAGATTATATATGTGCTTCTCAGATGTTCTAGGAGGTCAGTTAAACTCAGGCACTGTGTGTATGACCAGTCAACAAGCGCTGTCTTCTCATTACAACCTGCACAATCTGTACGGACTCACTGAGGCTATTGCCACCTACAGGTCAGACATGGTGTTACTCGGCTTAACGATGTGAAAAATGACCAACAATCAGTTCCTCCAGTAATATGAGATTTTGCAGTCACAGAAATTTATGCAAAATCTCTGTGATATGTGGAGGAGCTTGCATCGTCGTGATGCACATTCAGCCAAAGCCAGCTTTGATTCAAACATGAATAGAGAAAATAATTAAATGTGTCTTTTGCATCACATGTAAAAAACAAACACAAAAAAACACACTATAAAATCAAACATTTATGGCAGCAACAGTAAAAAAAAAAAAAAGCTAAATCCTGGAGGCTCTAATTGAGGGTTTGTAAGTCAATGTATGTTTTTTTTTCCACATTTGTCAAGCAAATAAATTTGAATTTGTAAAGCAAGTGTGGTTATTGATTGATTGTCATGTTTTTTTTCAGTGCATTACTGAAAGTGAGAGGCACTCGGCCGTTCGTACTCTCCCGCTCCTCTTTCCCTGGACTGGGCCGTTTCTCAGGTCACTGGACAGGAGATGTGCGTAGTGACTGGGAGCAGCTGCGATACTCTGTCCCTGGTGAGACACAATGAAAAGCTTTGTACTGCTAGATAATATGGCAGAAATACTGTTAAGTGCAGGGTTTGGACTTTTGGCTCAACCGTTTTTTATTATAAGTTTATGTGAATGATTTTATTTTAAGAATAAGATTGTAAAATTGGGTTGTATTTATTTTCCCAGTAGTCAAACTTTTGCACTCATCTCTATCATGTATTATCAGAAGACATTTTTATAATGCGTACAATGTGTATACACGTTAGCTAGCAGTGTCAGCTAAACAAAAGTGCTGAGTAATACATTTACATATACCACATAGCATTTGAATGCTTGATTCGGATTGGTCAGAGTATCATTGATTCATTTTCTATAGCACACAGTTTTTTGTTTTTTTTAACATTATAATAAAGACACCAAATAACATAAAAAAATACTGTTGTCAAGATTTTGTTGAATAAAAGGAATAATATAGATTGAGAAATACTGATGTAGGAAAATAACCAAATTTATTGCATCATCCACTCAGTGATAATGTTACTATAAAAGCATTTTAGTCCTCACTTCATGTTTAAGAGATAAAAGATTTCGTTTTTTGCCTTCCTTGTTGCTCTGTAAGTAATTATCAGTCATCTCAGAATGATGAATATTTTTACATGTTCCTCATTAAAAACCCCTTTAATCTGAGTTGCAGAATCCCAAACCATGTCTGTGTCTTTATGTGTGTGTGTGTGTGTGTGTGTGTGTGTGTGTGTGTGTGTGTGTGTGTGTGTGTGTGTGTGTGTGTGTGTGTGTGATGTAGCTGTGCTGCTGTTTGGACTATATGGAGTTCCTCTGGTCGGGGCAGACGTGTGTGGATTTGAAGGCGACACTAATGAGGAGCTGTGTGTGCGCTGGACTCAGCTGGGTGCCTTCTATCCATTCATGAGGAACCACAATGACAGACCTAATGCTGTGAGATCCAAAACATACACCACCGCACAAATTAGTCCACTTTGACCTTTTTAGGTTAGCACTTTGTAACCATATCCCCTCCATGTTATATACTGTGTTGTATTATACATGTGGAAACTGTAACTCATGCTGTGTGACGTCTGACTCAGTGAAGCCGAGCAGGGTTTGACTCACACCTCCAGGGTTGGGGGTTTCATCCTTGACTCTGTCTTGTGTGTGGAGATTGTATGTTGTCTCTGTGATTCGGGGGTTTCCTCTGGGTACTCCGGTTTCCTCCCCAGTTCAACGACATGCACTGCAGGCTGTGTGCCATCTCAATTTTTTTTTTGAGTCCCCTGCAATAAACACCACGCTCCCTACAATCCTGTAGCTGTTTTTGCCTGAGTAGTTTCCTGTGGGTATGTGATATAGTTGTATAACGATAGTTAAACACTGTGCTATAAGACTCCACTATAGAAATTCGTAAACCCTTTCATTTCATTAGAAACCATGTACGTGTGTATTCATTAGTTCTTTTCACACTTTAATTACAAATAATGAACCCTGAGTCCCTCGTTTCACATTTCACACTGCTCAAACTTTACACAGGGGTTAACAATTAATCTGACTTCACCCCGCACATACCTAAATCCTGGGATAATGTTCTGAGTTGCGTATTGAACCTGATTTAAATAACAGCATTTCCTTGTTTTCACATAAGTGAGAGAGAAAAAAAGTAGGTCTGCCTTTCTGCGTCTGAGCAGGTGTTACAGCTTTCTAATCTTTTTTGCCCTTTCATTTTGTCGGGTCTTTCCTCTTCTCTAGGGCGCACGTTTCTGTGATGTTCAGTGTTTTTCCACCTGACGCTGTCCACCAGTGTTGATACATCCTGGTTTTCATGTGCTCTAAGATTTAGGCTGTGGAATTTCTTTTGCTAAGCATCTAAGTGTAAACTCTTAAAACCACACTATTTCCTTCTAACCATGCTTTGAAGCAGGATTTTATAACCTGTGTAAAAAGCAGTGCTAAGCCCTGTAATAAATTACAAGTGTGAACTGTTTCTCTACTCAGGATTAAAAGCAGGGTTTAAAATGACGATAACCCAGGTGTGAAAAGATGTATTGTTTTGTTTTGTGTGTATCCCAGCCCCAGGAGCCTTACGTATTTGGACAGGAGGCCCAAGCCGCTATGAGGAATGCGATGATGCTGAGATACTCTCTTCTGCCCTTCCTGTACACACTCTTCCACCATGCTCACACCTCAGCCAGCACTGTAGCAAGACCCCTCTTTATGGAGTATGGAGCTCAGATCCTACATAAACAACTTGTAGTCAAATCAGCACGTTCATTTACCCAAGATGACTTATTTGCTAGAATGTTAATTTTACTGACAACAATCCTTCTGCTTCTTCCCAGATTCCCATCAGATCCAAACAGTGTGACGATAGATAGACAGTTCCTGTGGGGGAGCTCTCTGCTCGTCAGTCCAGTCCTGGAACCAGGAGTTGTAGATTTGGCAGCTTATCTCCCCCCTGCGATGTGGTACAGTTTAAACAATGTAAACCCTAATCTAATCTACTATGCCTGCTCATACATTTTTGCATATATATCACATCTCTAATCTGTAGTAAAAGCACTCATGTCCTCATCTCATCCTGTGCTATATTACAGGGACAGGCCTACAACAGCAAGGGCCAGTACCTGCTCCTTCCAGCTCCACTAGATACTATCAACATCCACGTCAGAGGAGGATATATTATTCCACAACAGGTACTTCACTCCATACATGTGCAACAAAACATGTTTAAACATGAGCGCTGTTAGCATCACATATATTTCCTTCATGTGCTGATGGTTATTTACTCAGGTGCCTGCATTGACGACTTCAGCCTCACGCAGTAACCCCTTCCTCCTGACGGTGGCGCTCTGCTCACAGGGCAGAGCTAAGGGGGAGCTGTTCTGGGATGATGGGGAAAGCCTAGGCACATTTGAGCTTGGAGATTACTCTTATGTTATCTTCACGGCAGGACAGGTATGGCTGTGTTTAAAATTTAAAGTGATGCATTCAGGGTTGTACAAAGGTGCTCGAAGTGCGTGAATTATTAAATTCTTTTTAGATTTTTTTTTTTTAGATTAAGTCACTGGAAAACCTTGAAAAATAGGCTTTTTTTTAAACCTTGTAGCATTTAAAAATATGTGCCGATAAATACCTTTCCCCTTCTTTCTGAGGGTTAAGGGCCTTGCGCAGGGGCCCAGAGTGGCAGCTTGGTGGATCTGGGGTTCGAACCCATGACCTTCCGATCAGTAGCCCAACACCTTAACCACTGAGCCACAGAGTGTCTTTAATGAACATTTTTATATTTTACATTATTAATATTAATTAATTATTTCACAGCCCTAATAAATATAAAATATTTTTTTATTGCTTTTAAATGTAATATTTTACTACACTATTTTCTTGATTAAAATCAGTGAAGAGTTTATAAAAGTCAAAACAATAAATATTATTTAATTACCGTGTAATTTTACATTTTGGAATTCGGATACTTTTTTTTTTTTTAAGCTTAATTGTAGTGAATATAAGCAAAGAAACTGCAGATTTGTTACTAGTTTGAACAGCAAGGAAGTTCAATCAGAGTAATTAGAGCAGCAGATAACAAGCAAATGAACGGAAAGTAAACCGCACGTGGTTTGTTCTTGTGTCACTATGTTTGCTGGAACGTGACCATTTTGTTGCTTAATGACAATTACATGTGGTTATTCATGTTGTTGTTTAAAGAAGCACTAAACTTTATGGTTTTATGACTTTAATTGCACTCTAGTCACGGCTGGTGGGTGAGCCATTAAAAGTGAATGGAGCTCTGGATGGTTTAGTTGTGGGAGAAGTGCGTGTGTTTGGAGTTTCAACACCTCCTACAGGAGTGTGGGCTAATGGGAAGCGAGTGAAGGATTTCTCTTACACCACAGACACCAAGGTAAAGCATCTACATGAACGCTCCAGAGGAGTAATTTATAATGCTACTACAGTACAGCAACATTATTGATGAAATGGACAGTGCAGGAAAAAGTCATAACTCTAAAATCTGTTAACATCTTGGTGTTATTGTGTATATATTAATTCATATATTTTGAGTTTTTTTGCACATCTGTTTTAAATATACAAGGTGGTTTCCTTGATTTTCTAAATCAGATCATTTAAGATTATTGGTGGTCCTTTACAAATGTGCACTGGGTAAACATACACATCTATATTAATGCTGGATTTTGTATGTGTGTAGGTCCTTACAGTGTCGAATCTGGCCATGCTGATATCAGAGACGTTCATGGTGCAGTGGATTTAAGGAAATTCCTGCTCTTCTCTAAGCTGGATAAGGAAATAACTGTCAATGTGTCTGTAAGATTTTGTTAAATGATGCGAAATGCCACGTCACATAAAAACTGCACTGGATCTGTAGTGGTTTTGCATTCTAAATAAAGTTTTTGATATACTCAATAAAGTTTACATATATTTCTACAGTGCGTATTCTATTTGTCTACAAAAAACTTTGTTAGGATTTTAAGTCAAGCTATATCCAATAAATATATAATATATATTTATATATATATATAAATGATTGAGTACTTCTTTGACTTGCAGGGGGAAAAAATGGCCCATCTCAGGCACCAATATCTTATTGTTTATTTTATAACTTTTCATCACATAAGCCAGGAAGTTTATCAATCCTTTTCCTACCATTCACTAAACTGTGTACAAATGGTTACAAATGAACCTAAAGTCAAGGGCTGAGAAACATCACCTGATCTTTTCCAATCTTCAGCTGTCCTGCGTTATACTGTGCCCACTTTTCTGTGAAGTCTGTTGTTGTAGCCCAAACTCTTCAAGGCTTGATGTGCATTATGCTTTTCAGGTCACTGTGGTTTTAAAGGACACTTATTTAAGTTGCAGTAGCCTTCCTTTCAGCCTTAACCAAATGTAGCCAGTCTCCTCTCTGTCTCTCTATAGAATCAGTTCTATGGATTAAAATCTCAGGAAACGTTTTGAAATACTCAAACCATCCTTTCTGTTCCCAACATTCATTCATGTTCTTCCCCATTCTGATGTTTGATGCAAACATTAACTTGAAGTTCCACATTTACATTTCTGGCATTTGGCAGACGTGCTTATACAGAGTGACGTACAAAAGTGCTTGGAAGTCTAAATCGGTGAATACATTACAAGTTACAGTCTATACACAGGGAAAATAAGTGCTAGTTTAAGCATTTCAGGAAGAGGTACCCGTCATTTGAAGATAGTCAGTGATTTAGCTGTTCAGACATCTAGAAGTTCATTCCACCATTTCATTGCCAGGACAGTTCCCCAAGGTTGCGAGCCATGGCCAAAGGTTGCGTAGAGAGTTCTAGACCTGCATCTGCATGATTTTGTATCATAGAAATGCCAAATGATTGGCTAAGATAAACACATAAATAAGGTGTACAAAGTGAAACATCAGTGGTACTCACAAGTGAGTGGCTGCTCAAAAATATAACTATATAACAGAATACACATTCACAACATTCATTGTATGTCTCTTGTTCTTTCCTTAAACTTCCTGAAGAGCTGAAATCATTTGGTCGTTTGGTGATTTGCTGAGCTAAACAGCTTGCTCGCTCCAAATCATCCAAAGTATGAAAAACTGTAGTGCTGTTCAAATGACTCACAACAGTATTTGATAAACGGACATGTCTAAATTATATTGTATCTGTGAGCTTACACAAGACAAACATGATCAAATAAAGCACACTGAGATTCTCAAACTACAAGAAAAATTGGATTTTAAGATAAAAAAAAGGAAAAAAAAAAACATTTATTCCTATATTTGATGTCAGAAAATCAGTCACTGGCATACTGCTGGTTTCATCTCTGCTTCAGCTCATCCTCTCCATCTCACTGTATGACTATCTGGTCACATGGTCATAACTCTATTATATGCATAGTTGGATATTTGCAAGAGTATTTGCATAGTGAATTGTGGGTGACTGGTTCTTCTGACCTTTCCTGTGTGTGTGTGTGTGTGTGTGTGTGTGTGTGTGTGTGTGTGTGTGTGTGTGTGTGTGTGTGTGTGTGAGTGTGTGTTAGACTGGAATCCCATCCAGGATGTTTTCCTGCCTTGTGCCTAACTAATTTTCCCCAATAATGTGAATGAATGAATGAATGAATAAATGGATGCATGGATGGATGGATGGATATTGAACTCAGGTAAGGCAAAATTGTCAGTGGTTCAGGTTCAGAGGTTTGACATTCTCTCTCTCTCTCTCTCTCTCTCTCTCTCTCTCTCTCTCTCTCTCTCTCTCTCTCTCATGTATCAGTCACTTAGAAGTGACTGATAAGTGTTTGTGAGCACATATCTATGCAAGAAATGGTTACACAGAGCGTCACAGAAGGTCACACAGATGCATTTGGCTGGCGTCATATGACTTGAAGGGAGCATGTGAGACTTCACCCTCCCTAGTTGTTAGCTGTCCTATTATATATTATCCATTATATTATGACCAAAATCACAAACCACTTGGTGTAAGGAATTAAAGGGCGCTGATTTGGGACAATCACTTGTACACATCAGATAAATTTGATTACAGAAACCCC